>NC_061508.1:216821971-216961498 GCF_022539505.1 Lolium rigidum | reverse complement strand
CATTCGCGTTGGCGGCACCGGAAGTGCCGAATTCACCGGCATACGTCGTCTACAAGATCGGTGGTGACCCTAGTGACTACCAGTTCTTGCATGAGGCGCCTAAGGAGATCCCTCACGGATACACGTGCACATACGTGCCAGACTGCAGTAACTGGGCCCTCACAAACCAGACTGCAACAGCAGGGACTTCTGGAACAACAGGAGGAACTTCGGGGACAGATCTTGAGAAGCAGACGTGGCTAGCCAAGTACGCCACCCCGATAAACCTCCGAGCCCAACTCCTGCAGTTGGCTCGAGCTTGAGAAGCAAGCATGGCTGGCTAAGTATGCCACTCCGGCAAATCTTCGAGTTCGACTCCTGCAGCCGGCACCGCGGATCAGATCGAGTACAATCTTGAGAGACCAGTTCGGCATGGTGCCGAAGAGGAGGGCAATCGGCTATTCCAAGCCGTACCCCAACGAGTACGAGTTGATCCCACTACCACCCAAATATCGGCTCCCCGAATTCTCCAAATTTAGTGGATCAGATGGTTCCAGCTCAATCGAGCATGTGAGCCGATATTTGGCACAGTCGGGCACGATCTCAGCATCGGATGAGCTGCGTGTGAGGTTCTTCGCACAGTCCCTCACGGGATCGGCTTTCGGGTGGTACGCATCGCTGCCACCGGACTCAATCCGGACTTGGAAGCGAGTTGGAGGAGCGGTTCCACATGCGGTATCACTCGGAGGCTTCCGAGGCTGGCATTGCCGATCTAGCACAAGTACGACGAAGCGCGGAGAAACGAGTGTCGAATACATCCAGCGCTTCGAAACGTTAGGAACCGATGCTATTCGGCTCGTGTGATCGAAAAAGAAGCGATCGAGTTGGCGGTGGTGGGTCTCATATCACCGATCAAGGATGTGGCCTCCCAAGCGAGTACCCTTCACCGGCGCACATGGTGCGAAGGCTGTCATCATATGAGCAGCGCCACCCGGACGTTTACCGGGATAAATTCAAACGTGCGGTGGTCCTGGTTGAGGCGAGATGAAGATGAAGGCTCGCGGGAGATCGAGAGGTAGCGGTGGCTGAATGGACTCGGGGGCAAGCCCCGTGTCCTCGCAAGTGGGTTAAGCCACAAGGTCCTCCAAGAGGGTTTGACTTCGACGTCACCAAGGCTGAGCAAATTTTCGACCTCTTGCTTAAGGAGAAACGAGCTAAAGGTACCCGAAGGCCACAAGATCCCCACGGCGCAGGAGCTGAACGGGAAGCCATGCCGCAAGTGGCATAACACGTTCACCCACGCCACCAACGGCCGCAGGGTGTGGCGTCGGCGAGTCCAAATGGCGATAGAACAAGGGCGTCTAATTTTCAGCCGGTACGCCATGAAGGTTGACACACACCCCTTCCCCGCCGTTAACATGGTGGAGTGCACTTACCATGGAGGGTGCCAGCCAAGGATTCTCGTGCAACATCAACATGGTAGGACCCGGGCACCACTGCGGTAAGGACGGAGACGAGGGCAGCTGCTCTCATAGCAAGGACACGAGAGGAAGCCGTTCCACGCGATCGGCTCCGTCACGATGGCAAGTGCTACATCACAGAGGGAGAAGTGAGGAACGTAAGATATCAGCGACCTCTCTCTGATCACCTCCTCAACAAATATGTGAGTCAATATGACCAACGCCGACGATACAACGACGATGATGAAAGAGATCGTCTGGCTTCGGACGCCAGGAGACATCGTCGGCATGATCGCGATGAGGAGAGATATGAGCGCCACGCCAAGGAAAAGTCGAGAGAGCAAGACGGCGTGGATAGGCACGGGACTGTCCCTTCTTCGGTCGCTCGCTGGGATTCGGGAATGAGCCGATTGCCTACAATCGGCAAGCGCCCAAAATGTAAACAGAAGAAGAAGGATGCAGCTAATGTGTCCGTGTTCAAACGTCTAGGGCCTCTCCCGCCTCGGAACAAGCACGCTGAGTCCTCTCGGGTGGAAGATCTCGAGGAATTAGAAGACGATGATGATGAAGAAGAAGATAAGTACCACCGGCCAAGGTGGTGCCCTGATGGACTCAGCCGTTCCCAAAAGCGTAGGGTTCAGCGACTACGTGGTTTGGAGGAAGCCGAGAGGTTATACCTGCACACGTTGAGGAAGGCGCGACCTGATCTGGCCGCTAAAATTCAGCGAACCCTGGACGAAGAAGGTCGGCCACAAAGGAAAGAGTGGCGCCCCAGACAAAAGAAAGCCGATGATGAAACATCGGCTGGCACAAACATGGTGTTCATCCTTCCGACGGAGTTTAGTGCTCCGAGGATTAGACGAAGCACCCGTGGCGCAACTTGATTGCGGCCCACGGCCGGTTATCTTTGAGAAGCCACGAGAAAGAAGCTACAGACACCTGAAGGCCTTGTACTTGCGAGGCTATATCAATGGGCAGCCTGTCAACAAGATGTTGGTGGACACCGGAGCGGCAGTCAACATTATGCCATACTCCATGCTACGTCGGTTAGGACGCTCTAGCTCGGATCTGATCAAGACCAATGTGACACTGAGCGATTTCAACGGCCAAGCATCTGACGCACAGGGTGTTCTGAACGTGGATCTGACCGTAGGAAGGAAAACCGTCCCTACGCCGTTCTTCATTGTCGATAGCAAGAGCACCTATGCTGTCCTGCTAGGAAGAGATTGGATTCACGCCAACTGTTGCATTCCATCCACAATGCACCAATGCTTAATACAGTGGGATGGAGATGAAGTAGAGGTCGTCCACGCAGATGATTCAGCCGAGATTTCAACGGCTGGCATGAACGTTTGGGAGACAACAGGCCAAGAGCCACTCTCAGGCATCAATTTGGACGACTGCGAGCGCATCGACGTGACGAAGGACGGGGTAAGGCTGGTCTTATCCACCGGCCTGACCGTGTAACAAGAGCAACATCTATGGACAAAAGTGGCGATGCCGATCCGTGGGATCGGCCCCAAAGATCTATGGAGGAACATTGCAAAACCTTCATTGAGCGATTCGATCAACATGGAGGCCGATTCCATCAATCGGCCAAAATTATCCTCACCATGCGTTCTGCCTGGGTTCAACGTCGATCTAATGGGCAATGGGTTTACGTCGGCTAATGAGCTGGAAGAAGTCAACACTGGTCCTAACAGAGCCGACGTTCACATATAGTGCCTTGGCTAACCACAGAGCCGATATCAGCAGTTACCGACGAGAATCGGCTCGGGGGCACCTAATCAGATGAACATGTGCGATACATGTGCAGTGAAATATTGGGGGCCGATAGAAAAATCGGCCAGTAAAATTTTTTTTCATGATGTACAGCCGATGCACGGACATCGACTTTAGAGCTAAGGAACAAAGCCGATGCACGGCCATCGACTCTAGTGCAAATTTCATGGGATCTACCAGTGGCGTGTTCAAGACACGAGGACCTCCAACTCCGTGCGCAAGGTTGCCAGTTCAGCGGTGCTTGTCAGAGGAGTTTTGGGCGTACAAGACAACCTTGTCAGAGGGGTTTTGGTTTCTAAGCCGCTGGTGATCATCTGCAGTATCGGCTTTCGATGGAAGAAAAGGTGATCGATGGTGGCAAGTTTGGCTGGCTCTGCATGGTAGGTTTCTCAGATTCGCTCGAATTCGGGTCCATTTGTCTGAACTACCGTTCTCGCCTTGACTGAGGCTCGGGGGGCAGCTGATTTGGTAGGCACTCTGTTTTTGGAAGCCGATTGGAGTGTCGTCGGCTGACCCTGCATCATAAACTTCTTCGAAAGTGGTGAGTTGTTGCAGAAGGAGGTCACCAGAGCTGCTGGAAGGAGCACGAAAGGAAAGCCATCATCATCTACGGGGTCGGGGCCGTTTCGTTGCTACAAAAAGATAGAGCAAGGCGCTATGTTCGGACAGCCGGGAGCGGTCAAGGATCACCTTCAGGCCAGAGACCATAGCGTGGGCATTGGATGATGTTACCCTTGGGTCCGTTTCGGTTGCGAACACTGTGCGATTTGACATCTGAGGTTCATATGGCCGGGGGTTGGATCTGTTCAAGCGGCGTTTTGGGGGTCTGAGTTTTGCTCTCTTGGACAAGTCACAGATTGCCATTTGGATAGACAATAGAGTTGGCTTTGCTCGCGTTTCATGGCAAGGTCCGATGTGCTGCCATCGGCTCTTGATTTGCTGACTTATTTTAGCAATCGGCGAAATTGGTAAAAGGACAAAATCGGCTGAGAAATTTCTTCTTCATTAATAAGGAGGTTTTTTACAATGAAGAGCCGATTGCTCAAGAAAGGAAGAACAAAAGAAGAGCCGATTGCTCAGGAACTACTAGTCCTACATTACTAATCCTCGCTGGCCTCGTCGTCGGCATCGTAGCTGCCGTCGGCGCTGCTTCCGGAGAGGTCCTCGTCGCTGCTACCCCAGCCCTCGGCCGGAGCTTCTTCTTCCTCGTCATCATCATCGTCCTCGCTGTCCGCCCAAGCGCGGAAGCGCTTCGCCGGCGGATACCCGGCGGAGGAGGAGGAATCATCCTCCTCCTCTTCTTCTTCTTCCTCTACTTCTTCTTCTTCCTCCTCCTCGTCGGAGGAGGTGGGGTTCGCCCGGGAGTGGAGGTCGTCTTCGCTCTCGCTCTTCAGCTCCCCTTCAATGAGGAACTCGAGGTCGTCCTCCCCATCGGTCGAGAGGTAAGTCACCATCTGACCCGACGAGTGCTTCGGGTGGGCCTTCGGCACATGGTCGAAGTTCCACTCCTGCTCGCTCGAGGAGGAAGATTGGAAAGAGAGGCCTGAAGAGATGGAGGAAGAGGAAGACATTGCTACGAGGAAAGAGGGTTTTTTGGGTGCCGATGGCCGGAACAGAGCAAGAGGATGAAGTGGCGAACCGTTCGGCACAGTTAAATAAAGGGGGTATAGTGGAGATTTAATGCCATTGCGGTTTCCGAGGGAGTGATGTTAAAGCTATCAAATCTTGCTGAGAAGTGGAAGTGGCAAGGCATCATGATGAAGGATCTCGCGGCGGTTCTGCTCTGCCACGACATGACCCGACGAATAAGAAGCAGAGTGATTTTGGAATTGTCATTTCCAAAACCAGGGGGGCATGTGTTATCACCAGGATTTGACCGGATCAGAGGTGGGCCGCGATTACAGATGGGCTTGAAGAATATACATGGAAGAAATACATGAATCGGCCTTGTATACAAAGTTTGGGCTAGTTTGCCCGTGTATCTGTAACATAGTAGGATACGTGTCGGTTAGATAGAGTTTGGCTCGTGCACGGTTGGGACTATTCCCACGTTAGAAAGTCTACGGACTATAAATATGTATCTAGGGTTTATGAAATAGACAACAATCACGTTCACCACAAACCAATCTAGGCGCATCGCCAACTCCCTTGTCTCGAGGGTTTCTTCCGGGTAAGCATCATGCTGCCTAGATCGCATCTTGCGATCTAGGCAGTACACGTTTATTCGTTGTTCATGCATTGCTCGTGCTGAAGCCTTGTTGATGGCGAGCAACGTAGTTATCATAGATGTTTTAGGGTTAGCATTGTTCATCGTATCATATGCTGTCGTCGTGCAACCCTTAGGCGTCTAGCCGCCCTTACACCTATCTTGGGTGTAAGGGCAGCACCCCGCTTGATCATTATTTAGTAGATCCGATCCGTTATGATTGCTCCTTGTTATTCAAGGATTAGTTTAATATCTGCATAGTTAGGCCTTACAAACGGGTTGAAGGATCCAGTGGCGCGTAGGGTGTAGTTTGCTAGCCCTAGACAGGATGTTCCGGGGATCAACTTCGTGTTGGTTTTTAGGCCTTGTCTAGGGTCGGTTCACGATCACCGTGCGTGGCCGCCAGGCTCAATCACGAGTAGGATGTTCCGGTTATGTGGTGAAAACCCTAAATCGTAGTAGGTCGTTTTAGCTTTATTTTAATCAAGCAGGACCACCATCTGATCGTACACCTCGTACGGATCATGGGTGGATCGGCTCCTTGAGCCGATTCACAGGACAACCTGAGAGCCAATCGAGGCTCGTATTTAATGTTTACGTGTATGCCATGCAGGAAACTAAGCGAGGCACATCCAACACCTTCCCGACCAGGTATAGGTCGGGTGGCACGCCCTTGCATCAGCATCGGACGTGCGTGCCGGAGTCTTTGCGGGCCGTCGCTCGGAGGGGCCAGGGCCAGCCGCAGCCCTGGGAGCCTCCCGGCTCTACTGTGTTGCCCGTCGCTGCTCGCCGGTGGGTTTCTGACCGCAACAACGGTACCAGTCCGTAAAGTTTCTTGTCAGACTTAACAGTATTTCTATCTCAATTATAAGACTAGCGCATGGTAGATAACGGATGCCAATTCTACAAATTTAATTCAAAATACTATTCAGACTATGTTCATGATAATTAGTTCATGTTTTAATCTAATTACTAATGAACTCCCACTTAATACAACATCCCTCATAGTTGTTTAGTGGCACACGATCTATATCCACTACACCAAAACCAATCATCACGTGAGATGATGTAGCTTCAATAGTGAACATCAACATGTTGATCATATCATCCATATGACTCGTGTTTAACCTTTCGGTTTCCTGTGTTCCAAGGCCATGTCTGTACATGCTAGGCTCGTCAAGCAAACCCAAGTATTTCCGCGTGTGCAACATGGCTTACACCTGTTGTATGTGAACGTAGAATCTATCACAACCGATCATCACGAGATGCTTCAAAACGACGAACTGTAGCAACGGTGCATACGAGGGGAGAACACTTTATTATCTTGATATTAATGTGAGGGATCATCTTATAATTCTACCGTCGTGATCTAAGCAAGATAAGATGCATAAAGGATTAACATCACATGCAATTCATAATGTGATATGATATGGCCCTTTAGTCTTTGCGCCTTTGATCTTCATATCCAAAGCACGGACATGATCTCCATCATCAACGGGCATGATCTCCATCATCATCGGCGTAGCGTCAAGTCCATGGCGCCGTCATCATGGTTGTTCACCACATGTAGTAACTATTACAACTACTTTGAAATAATACTACAACATGAAATATAAAGACAACCATAAGGCTCCTGCCGGTTGCCACAATACAATAATGATCATCTCATACATATTCATCATCACATCATGGTCATATCACATCACCAAACCCTGCAAAAACAAGTTAGACGCCTCTAATTTGGTTTGCATATTTTACGTGGTTTAGGGTTTTCGAGTAAGATCCAATCTACCTACGAACATGAACCACAACGGTGATACTAGTGTTGTCAATAGAAAGAGTAGATTGAATCTTCACTATGGTGAGAGAGACAGACACCCGCAAAGCCACTTATGCAATACAAGTTGCATGTCGAGCGTGGAATAAGTCTCATGAACGCGGTCATGTAAAGTTAGCCCGGGCCGCTTCATCCCACCATCCCGCAAGATGCAAAGTACACTAACTAAAAACAACAAAAGCATCAACGCCCACAAAAACCATTGTGTTCTACTCGTGCAACCAATCTATGCATAGATACGGCTCTGATACCACTGATGGGATTCGTAACATAGAAAACAAAAAATTTCCTACCGCAAGAACGAATAACAAGCCAAGATCAAATCTAGTAGATGGTAGCAAAGAGATGAAGATGAGACTAACCCTCGAAGATTTCCAAAGCCTACGAGATTAGATCTCGTTGTTGATGTAGTCGATCACTTGCCGCTTTCAAAAGCGCGTAGAAGATCTTGACCGTGCCACCGTCGGGCAGCACCTCCGTACTCGGTCACACGTTCGGTGTTGATGACGACGTCCTTCTCCCCATTCCAGCGGGCAGCGGATATAGTAGATCCTCCTCAGAATCCCGACAGCACGACGACGTGGTGTCGGCGGTGGTGGAGATCTTCGGCAGGGCTTCGCCTAAGCATTACGGGAGAAGTGGGAGGAGAGTGGGCGCCGGCCTTAGTGCCCTTGGGTGGTGCGGCTGGTGTGGTCGCCGGCCCCCTCCCTCTCTCCCTCATTATATAGGTGGAACCCCAAGGGTTAGCCCAAAGATTCGAATAAGAGTCCAACTCAAAAACTTACCAAAGGGTGAAACCTCGGGGGAGTGGGACTCCCCCTTTCCTTCTTCCTTGGCCGGCCAAGGTGGTGGAGTCCACCATGGACTCCACCTTCCCTCTTGGTTGGCTGGTTAGGGTTGGTGGAGTCCCGGTGATTTCTTCCGGAAGGTTCTAGAACATTCTAGCGCCTTCCATAAATGCACCGGATCATTTCCAAACTTGGAAAATGACTTCCTATATATGAATCTTATTCCCCGGACCATTTCGGAACTCCCCGTTATGTCCTGGATCCCATCCGAGACTCCGAACAACATCTAAACTCCATTCCATATTCCATATCTACTTAAAACGACATCAAACCTTAAGTATGTCACCCTACTGTTCGTGAACTATGCAGACATGGTCGAGACTCCTCTCCTGACCAATAACCAATATCAGGATCTGGAGATCCATAATGGCTCCCACACATTCAACGATAACTTAGTGATCGATTGAACAATTTACATACGATACCGATTCCCTTTGTCACGCGATACTTTACTTGTCCGAGGTTTGATCATCGGTATCTCCATACTTTGTTCAGCCTCGTTACCGACAAGTACTCTTTACTCGTACTGTGGTATGTCATCTCTTGTGATCTAGTCACATGCTTGCAAGCTAATCATATGACATTCCACCGAGAGGGCCCAGAGTATATATATCATTCATCAGGATGGACAAATCCCACTCTTGATCCATATGCCTCAACTCACACTTTCCGAATACTTAATCCCATCTTTATAACCACCCATTTACGCAATGACGTTTGATGTAATCAAAGCATCCTTCCGGTGTAAGTGATTTACATGATCTCATGGTCGAAGGACTAGGTAACTATGTATCGAAAGCTTATAGCAAGTTGAACTTAATGACTTGATCTCATGCTATGCTTACTATGGGTGTGTCCATCACATCATTCACCTAATGATATGATCTTGTTATTAATAATATCCTATGTTCATGATCAGGAAACTATGATCATCTATTAATCAACAAGCTAGTTAAATGAGAGGCTTACTAGGGACTCTGGTTGTTTACACAACACACATGTATCAATGTTTCCGGTTAATACAATTATAGCATGGAGTGTAAACATTTATCATGAACACTAAGATATAACAACAACTATTTTATTATTGCCTCTCGGGCATATCTCCAACATCGCGAGCCATCATAATATATACACTTTCAAGGTGTCCCAACAAGAACACCATCTTCCTCTTTTTCTCGAGGAGAGTGGCCATGACCCATACGAAGCAGGAACCACGGGGGCCCTAGTTCTCACGGGGCCGACAAAACATAAGGGATCAGTTTAGTACCCTCATTATTGTAACAATGTACTCCCATTGTTGATGTCATCCTTGTCATTATGACCATGCACATGACCAGGAAATTTAGTCATCATTCAACACATGATCTAGTCCTAAAGATGGAACCATAACCAACTTTTTTATTTATATATCTACATGTGCATATGAGTTTTCATTTGAATATTGTATTAAAGTCACATAACAGTTATAGCATAAAGGTTAAACACTAATCATGAACTTAGAGTTAAATAATAACAATTAGTATTTCCTCTAGGGAATTACTCCTTCGTGTGGATTAAAACAAGAGGTGCCAAGCCAAAAATAAAAGGATCAACGACGACGTTGGACATCGAGTCGAGTAAGCCTAAAGACCGGGAAACTAGGGACCAGGGAGCTAGTACTCTCTGATAAGATGTCATCCATATCTCCATATATCGATGAAAAATACCTGGCTCGGAGCCTAGTAGATGGCATATCTTTAGCCCACGGGCCAGAAGTAGCTAGACCGGGCGAGACGCCAGACAAGTCATAAGGTCCGTGCCCATCAAGCCAACCCTTACCAGCTCCATCAGCCACTTCTGCATCGCCACCGAATCGCCCGACCTGCTCAACTCTAGGGAGTCCCGAGCTCTCTTGGGTTGTGGGAGGCCCTCGACAAAAGAAGACAAGCCAACACCGGGAATCTCGTTTCCTCAAGATGAAACATAGAATAAACCCCGTCGCCAAAACTTCCTCCATTTAATGAAGGCTGGACCAGGCTAGTCCGACGGTCGGCGGGCGATAACGCTACCCAGAACGCTCGGAAAGCATCTGCATCTCCCTCTGCCCGGAGCACAAGGCTGAAAGAGGAACATCATTGTCCTAGGTGGCGATAAACCCCTACGTACCCCTCGCAGAAGGCTGCAAAGCATGAGGGCTCCAAAACACCCTTAAATGTAAGGTGGTAAGGTTGAATTTGATATAATGAAAACACCCACTAGAAGACTGAGCTCACTAGCTAGGGGAGAAATCCCCCGCATGACAAAGCTCGCCAATAGCGTCGTGTCATTCGCCCTCGGGGTCGGCATCCCCTCGGAGAGGGGGACCTGAGAGTGTTAATCATGGGAAGAGGGACCATATCGATAAGGTCATCCAAATATTCTCTTGTCATTACTGAGATCCGCCGGTCGCCCATCATCGCCCTCTTCCTAGGGGCTCAAGAAAGGAGGCACAAGGCACGAAGATGGACAAATCCTCCTCCAGCGTCGCCTCCACCCGTATAAAAGCTCCAGCACGAGCCTACCATGACTCCGATACATCACCTCTTGGGATGCCAGACGTCAGGGAAAACTGCCCACTAACACGTTGAATAAGCCTACTATGGCAGAACAACCACTTTCGTGGAGGAAGTTCATTGTCATAGACAAATGATGCTCCATCTCAAGGACCGTGCATCCCCCTAATGTTATGTTCCATCCGCCTCCCGGCTAGGCCTCTTTGGCACATGCATTAGGCATGCATGTTGAGTGAAGGTACCGCCATAGCCACCTGACCGTCTACGTGGCGCATGGAAACCGCAGATAGGTGGACTGCTGCTTAGACCGGGGCCGTCTGAGGCCAGTCTCAACCTTTTGGTTGTTCGACCAACCCCTGGAGGAAACCACAGAAACCCCTATGTGCGCCTCTTCGAGCCGCCTGAAGTCTCGTGGGCTACTGACGGGATATGGGAAACCCAATACGCACCAACCTGAGACTTGAGGGCGAGCCGGAACCATCTCGAGTCGGCTCCATCTCAGCAAGTCATGACCTGTCACACCCTACCAAAATAAAATTTACTCATCGGGAGTCAAAACCCGACAACTAGTCTAGGAGAAGTTTTGAGGGAGAGGTAGTCCCTCGTCCATAGTGGACTAGTTCCTCTTTTGGTGGAATTCATCTTTGACTTTCTCTTGTATTTGTTTCACTTCCTTGGCTTGGTTATCATGTAATTGTCCTAAACTTATGTTGACTTTGGCTTAACTTTGCTCCGTACCACACTTTTCTCCCGGCTGCTAATGATTTTTTTTATAATGGGCGCTTTATTACCTATAAAAAGCAATTACACCCGGCCTCTGCATAGCTAAGATACACACATCCGTTTAAAAAGTCTCAAAAGTCTAGATTGCTAAAAAAGGCAAATTACATATCAGACATGAGCAAATGTAAAACGTCTAAGGTGAAGGCGGAGGCCCAATCCGTAGATTATGCTGCCACCCATGTAGGGAAAAAGTATCCCTCGCCGTGTCCTCCAACCGTGTACAGACCTTCGTAAATAGGTAGCGATTCTCCACCTTCTGCAGCGCAGTCCACGAACGGAGAGTAGCGGTACATCTGTAGATAACCTGCAAGAGAGAACAATTCTTGTCATTAAAAACTTTGTCATTTCTACACAGCCATAGCGACCATATAATGGCAAGCCACCCTAATACACGTTCTAAATATGTGATCGATCCCATGAAGCCAATTACCGAAGACGTTGTCCACACTAGTCGGGGGATACAGATCATAAGCTATTTGGATGCATGACCATATAGATCTGGCAAAGCGATATTGGAAGAATAAGTATTTAATTGTCTCATTGTGTTGACAAAAAAACACATTGCATACTCACGTGCCAATTACGTTTCACAAGATTATCTTAGGTTAGGATTACTCCTCAACGCATATACCAGCCAAAAATCTTAATTTTAAGCGGTATCTTCATCTTCTAAATCTTCTTGTTTTTATCAACTGGTATTTCCGAGTTATACTTCCTTAATGATTTGTTGGTGAGCACAGGACGACTGAAGATATGTGTCCGACTGCAAAAAATTGTGATGTACCCCTGAGTGGATCGGTACATATGATCAACGGGCCAATTAACAAATCAAATTTGATGTATCCTGCTCCTGCAGCAAATAAGATCATTCGCAACCTTCACAACAGGGTACATTTTCCTCCCATAATTTGATCGATGATGATGTGCATGCATGCATATGGCATGCGTAGTGCATGCAGGCAATAAATTCAGGACCTAAACCGCCTCGCTCGATCCGTTTACCATATAGCGTACAGCTAGCGCTGTAATCTTTCAAGATTTTACGCGTAGAAACATAACGTGCGCGCCTCCTGTGTCCATAATTTACCATCTGCCTGCTTAATTTGGTGCTGGAAGAAAAGAAAATACACACTCCCTAGCTAAGTATAAATGCACGTTGGCTAGTTATATGGCATTTTTTGCAGTGTCGTCTCATGCAGCAATATATACATGCGGGATACGTATTTTGTTTTTATTTCAAGAGCTTGAGATTGCTGACAGAGCTTGCCGCTCTGTGTATTTTGTTTTTATTAAAAGAGATACTGTAATTAAAACCATCCATAGCCTGTATGGAGTACTTGTGGACACAGCTTGAGCACGTACGTACTCCGATCTGTACCGCATCGCTAGCTCCCATCGATCTCTCTCGCTACACTACATACTAGTACAGTCTCTTCTCTCTCTCGCTACACTACATCATCACAGGGTAGAGCGGGGTGGCATCCTGCGCAATAACTCCACGCCATGGCCGCAATGAATGCCATTGCACCCTCCTCTCGCTAGCTACTCTCCGCAATAACTCCACCCATTCAATACGCGCACCAGCCACCGTTCTCCTCCGGCCCCTTCCTCTCCACCGTCTCCATCCATTCCATCCTCTCTTCCCCTCCCCCCTTCCTCTTCTTCCCCGATCCATCACTCCCGACACCTTCTGCCAGCTTCGTCGAGCTCGCAGTCGATCGACAGAGGAAGAAGCGTCTGCGTAGCTGGCTGGTCCTCTTACTCCGTTGCGGAGGCAGCGGTAGACAGATCTGAGCTCGGGTATCGATCCATCGATCGAGTGCCAGCGAGCTTCGATCTGCTGAGGTTTTGCATGGTGCGAGCGGGTTTCTAGCTAGCTAGGGTTTCATCTTTGTCGGCGAAAGGAGGAGGTCAGGGCATAGCATATGCCCGGAGGGATGATGGTCCCCGGGCGCAACATGATCGGCCGGAGCAACGGCGCCGGCGTCGCCTACGCTTCCTCCTCCTCCTCCGCGCTCTCCCTCGGCCAGGTTTTGTTCTCACTTCTTCTCTTGCACCTCTACCTGCTCGATACACATCAAGTTCTCTGAACTGTTTTCAGAAAACTGATATTTTAGTTCCTTTGTCGCCGAATCAAGGAGATGTTATAAAAACCAAAGAGTACTACCTCCGGCCTCTACATGCATTGTTCATGCACAAATTCTCCTTCATCTCTTCGCACTTTCTAGTAGTATCCTCCATGACTAGTGCCAGCTTCCTAAAATAATTGTGTACATGCATGTAAGCTTTCTAAAATAATTGTGTACCAGCTGTCCAGCATAGTATGTGTTGTGTTCATCAAGTGTTGATGGAGGAAGAGTGCAGGAGTATTTGCTTTTCAAAAAAGAACGCAGGGCATTTAAGTAGCTGGCTACTACTAGGAGTTAAATACCAAAAGCCAAAAAAAGGATTCAACATTCATGTCATATCTCAAGGTCTTAATTTGCGTTGCTTTCATAAGTATCTGACCTGAGAAATGAAATGAAATCTGTAAATGCCCATGGTTGGTGCCTGCCTGCCTGCACTTGGATGGATACGTGGAGCATTAAGTTTCTGCTCAGCTCGATCTGCTCCTTTATTTCTCAAGCTTGTTCTTTGGGTCGTTGTGCCATGCTTCCTCCTTTTCCCAACCTTATATCTTTCCCAGTATTTATTGCTCACCAAATATGCAGTACCAAATTGCACAACAGTGTTTCATAGTCAGTACTCAGTGATAGTACCCCATGTGCAATTAATTTTTTGTTTCTAGATTTTGATCCTCTCATTTCAGAATGCTCACACTTCAACCTCAATTTCCCATTTCATGTAGTACATGTACTTCAGAAATCAAGCAATACCGGACGCTTTTTCCCTACCTATATAATTATAAGAGCAATTCCTAAGTCTTCAGTTCCTCTCGATAGTTATACGTGCTATTGTTCAATCAGTACATAGAATTGTAAGTCCATCAAAATCCCCAACAGAGTTTCCTACTCAGTACTCGATTGTACCTCATGTGCAATTAGTATTTTGTTTCTTGACTTGATCTCCTCTCATTTCAGAATTTCAAACTTAACTTCAATTCCCCATTTTTTGTACACCTAAAATCACAAGCAGTTCAAGCCGCTAAATCCCCTAGATAACAATAAGTAATAAATTCTTTGCGTTTCAGTATTTACTGTAAAATGGCAAGTCAATCTGAAGAATGTAATGCAGTACTCAGTAGACTAGCTAGCAGCATCTTTCCTCAATCGCCCTTGATATTTCTTGCCTAATTTTGGTTGCCATAATTAATCAGTTCAATATTTTTTTGCGTGCATTAATCAGTTCAATTCGGCAATGTTAGCTGGATGATAAAAGTTTGCATGTATGCAATGCAGAACTTGATGGATGGGGTGCACCACCACCAGCTCCCAGCAATGCTGCAGCATCAGTTGATGGATCACCATCTTCTTCTTCCCCAGCACCAGCACCATCAGCAGCAGGCGACTAGCGAGAGCGACGCACGTGGCCCTCACGGCGGCGGCAACAACAACAGCAGCATCAACAACGAGGAGCTGGAGATGAGCAAGTCAGGTACTGGCAGTGACAACAATCTCGACGGAGGAGGAGGCGACGGTGGCGCCGGGGAGGAAGATGAGCAGGAGGACCCGGCCGGGCAGCACCCCCGGAAGAAAAAGCGTTACCACCGTCACACGCAGCACCAGATCCAGGAGCTTGAGGCCTTCTTCAAGGAGTGCCCTCACCCCGACGACAAGCAGCGAAAAGAGCTCAGCCGCAGCCTCAACCTCGAGCCCCTCCAGGTCAAGTTCTGGTTCCAGAACAAGCGCACCCAGATCAAGGTATGTAACGTTCTTTCATGACGATCGATGACACGATGATCCAATTGATGCAATGCTAAACTGATGGCTGGTGGTGCAGACTCAGCACGAGAGGCAGGAGAACACCGCGCTGAGGTCGGAGAACGACAAGCTGAGGGCGGAGAACATGAGGTACAAGGAGGCGCTGGCCAACGCGTCGTGCCCAAACTGCGGCGGCCCGGCGGCCATCGGGGAGATGTCCTTCGACGAGCACCACCTGCGCATCGAGAACGCGCGCCTCCGCGACGAGATCGACAGGATCTCCGCCATCGCCGCCAAGTACGTCGGTGGAAAGCCCGTTGTTGGCGCGGTCTCCTCGGCCGCCTACCCGCCGCTACCGCCGCAGTCGTCCGGCCGCTCGGCGCTCGACCACCACCTGGGAGGCATGTTCGCCGGCGCCGAGTTCGACAAGCCAATGGTGATCGAGCTGGCCGTGGCCGCCATGGAGGAGCTCGTCAGGATGGCGCAGCTGTGCGAGCCGCTCTGGATCCCGTCCATCGACGGCGAGGCGCTCAACGAAGAGGAGTACGCGCGCGCCTTCCCGCGTGGCGCGCTGGGCCCTAAGTCGCCGGAGCTCAGGTCGGAGGCGTCGCGGGAGACGGACGTGGTGATCATGAACCACATCAGCCTCGTTGAGATGCTCATGGACGTGCGCCAGTGGTCTGCGCTCTTCTCCAGCATCGTGTCCCGCGCAGCCACGCTCGACGTGCTCTCCACCGGCGTCGCCGGCAACCACGATGGCGCGCTTCAGCTCATGTCCGCCGAGTTCCAGATGCCGTCGCCGCTGGTGCCGACGCGGGACACCCAGTTCCTGCGCTACTGCAAGCAGCATCCGGGCGGCGCGTGGGCCGTCGTCGACGTCTCTCTCGACGGCCTCCGTTCTGCCGCAGCGCGCGGCCACTTCCGCCGCCGCGCTTCCGGGTGCCTCATCCAGGAGATGCCCAACGGCTACTCCAAGGTGACATGGGTGGAGCACGTCGAGGCCGGCGATGACGCAATGGTGCACGACCTATACAAGCCCCTGGTGAACTCTGGGCTGGCATTCGGCGCGCGGCGATGGACGTTGACTCTGAAGCGGCAGTGCGAGCGGCTGGCGAGCGCCATGGCCACCGTACCGGCCTCCGGCGGCGACGTGATCACGACAGCGGAGGGGCGGAGGAGCATGCTGAAGCTTGCAGAGCGGATGACAGCGAGCTTCTGCGGCGGGGTGACGGCGTCAACGACACACCAGTGGACGACGCTCTCCGGCAGCGGCGCGGAGGACGTGCGCGTGATGACCCGCAAGAGCGTCGACGACCCCGGCCGCCCACCGGGGATCATCCTAAACGCTGCCACCTCTTTCTGGCTCCCCGTCCCGCCCTCCCGCGTCTTCGGCTTCCTCCGCGACGACTCCACCCGCAGCGAGTGGGACATCCTCTCCAACGGCGGCGTCGTCCAGGAGATGGCCCACATCGCCAATGGCAGCCACCACGGCAACGCGGTCTCCCTCCTCCGCGTCAACGTCAGTGCCTACCTATGAGCCCATTACTCCATTACTGCTTCAGTTCAGAGTTACAACTTACAATCTTTCATGGTCATGGCTGACATGAATTTGATGCTGGTTCTGCAGAACGCGAACTCGAACCAGAGCAACATGCTGATCCTGCAGGAGTGCTGCACGGACACAACGGGGTCGTACGTGGTGTACGCGCCGGTGGACGTGGTGGCCATGAACGTGGTGCTCAACGGCGGGGACCCGGACTACGTGGCGCTGCTGCCATCAGGGTTTGCCATCCTGCCCGACGGGCCAGCTGGCGCGCCGGACGCCGGCGGGTCACTCCTCACCGTGGCGTTCCAGATCCTCGTCGACTCCGTGCCCACCGCCAAGCTCTCGCTGGGATCCGTCGCCACCGTCAACAGCCTCATCGCCTGCACTGTCGAGCGCATCAAAGCCGCTGTCGTCGTCAGCGCCGGGGACAACACCGCCGCACCCTGCGCCACCCGGTGACCGACATCGATCCATCCGTCGATCGTTCTCAATGGTAAGCATATCAAGAACGCGTGTGCTCACCCCTATACGATTCTTTGTATTGCTGATCTGATCTTGTTCAATTTTTTCTGTGGCGCAGGAGATTAAGGGAGGGATCAAGAGCGGACCTGGAGATTTAATTAGCGATGTGAGGAGTCAAGAACGCACCGCAGACTGTCCTTGCCAAGTGTTGTTTGCATTGCATAAGCTTCAGCTTATCCCCTTTCCTCTTCCCAGCATAATCCAATCACCACCACCACCACCACAAGCAAACACAACACAATCAGCAAGAAGGGATCAAACCACAGAGGAACACAACTTAGGTCCTACGATCATGGCTGCATACATGTGCACGCATTAACATGTCATAGGCTCTGAGTTGTGTTGCTTAATTAACTAGTTTCAATCCATCAACATATTTACTACAGTACATGTTTGTGTTTGCTTCATATTAGACTTAGCATCCTTCTCTCAATTAGATCATCATGTCATGAAAATTCAGAAGCAAGCAGGCAACAACACTCTGCAAGGGCGGTTGGTTCGGGTATTGACTTCTCTTTTAGTTTTCTCTCTCTGGGTTGCCATTCCCTCTTTCTAGGATGATCATTCAGGATCAATGTACAACCAGCTAGATTTTCAGTTTGGTGAATTTCGTTGTCATCTGTTTTGTTATGCTGTGCTCTCTCCATCTCTGTGTGGAGGGGGTGTCCCTTTAAATTAGACTTTCGTAACTTGTATGTTATGTTTGCAACAATATAATTTGGATTCTTTTTTTGCATTCGTCAACGCCTTTGAGTAGATGATTTGTTGTTTCTCGTTCTTCTTTCCATTTCGTTGTCATCTGTTTAGTTTTGCTTGTGTGTTTTGAGTATAAAAACATTAATATTATACTAATGTACGTTTTGCTGATTGAAAAGCCCGTGGATTTTGTGAATGTGCGGGTTCACATGAAGCGTGTTTAGTTCACATGAATATGAATTAGGATGATTGAAGCCCTCGTTGCTATGCTTGACGGTGCCAAATGACCCTCTGGAGATTGCTAACCTTTCCCTCCATTTGTTTGGACTTCATGTCCGGACTCAAGATCAACTTCGACAAGACTGAAGCTATACTGAAGCTATGATTATGAGTTGTGATCTCGAGGGGCAGCTTAGAGAAACCCATATGGTGAACTGCAAGTTAGGACGTTTTCCGGCACCTATATAGGCATGCCAATAGTAAGCTTCTTTGGTGGAATCAGGCTACCTTAGTTGGAAGGTGGCCACGCGTGTCGACCCTTGAAAAGAGAAACACCTAGCGTACGGAGTTTAAAATAATCCTCGTTAACTCTTGCATACACCTTTGTGCACCATAGTTTAATATCTTCTTCAAGATGGAGTTCATGAGGTTGATCGCTCTTCTTTTGCCTTAAACAAAAAGGAAAACAAAAGTGCTACATGGTGAGTTGAAGTACCATGTACTCCCCCAAGCCGGTAGCGGGATTTGGTGTATCCTAAACACCAAGCTTATGAATTGGTTTTTGATTGCCAAGTGGGCTTAGAAGATCCTTAACGACAAGGGGTTATGTGTTGATATAATTAGGAAGAAATACCTTACTCGGTCCAATCTCGTCAACATGTCATCCAGTGGTAGATATTTGTTTTGGGAAGTTATGTGCAAGATTGTTGGTCTCACGCGTCTCGGTGCAAAACACTTGGTTAACAATAGTGCTAACACATGTTTTTGGCTTGACAACTAGATAGGGGAGGGGCCCTTTGCTCGCTCCACTGTCCCCTCTTTTGTTTGTGATCTTGCACAACCCAAGGGTGCAGTTAGGGAGGTAGGTACTGGTGGTGGCCAATTCCTCTATTTAAGCAGTCCTTTGGACATGAGGAGAAGGCCAGTGGGCGACCTTTTCTAACCTCATTTTA
This sequence comes from Lolium rigidum, assembly GCF_022539505.1. NCBI lineage: Eukaryota > Viridiplantae > Streptophyta > Magnoliopsida > Poales > Poaceae > Lolium > Lolium rigidum. The sequence continues at coordinate 216,942,273 of NC_061508.1, read as the reverse complement.
AGACCAAGGTTGTCGTAGGATTCAAACTTGATATATTGGACAAGGGAGGGATCTCGCAAATTTTCCATGGGATATCTATATGAAGACAACTTCGATGATGTGAAATGCTTTCAAGTTATATATGAACATTCGGAAGCCGCATCCTTTTGAAACAAAAAAAACTTCCAGTTGGTGAGGGGATGTTTTCCTAATTAATGTTGGCCAAGTACAAAAACAGGCATGGCTTGGGGATCACCTGTGCACTATGTGTGGAAAAGTAAAGGACCAAGATCACATTATCATCACCTGCATGTTGCATCATATTCCAATTGTTTTTGGGATGCATTGGGCACGTTTTAGTTGTTCCTAGGATCCAGCCTCTCGTGTCTGAGGTCATTTCCATTGCCCAAGGAATGTCAAGGTCATCCTGATGTCTTCTTTGACTTGGATTTCTTGCATGCTTACGGACCTTTGATTTAGTACAACTCTTATCGAAATTATCGAGGATAAAGGTTTAATTGTTTCTTATTCTTCACTTCACATGTATCTACGAGTTATCTGAGATTATAAGCAAGGCGTGTGATGAAAGTGATTGAGTGATTGTGGTGGTGTGAACTCAACAATAGCAAACTAACAAAAAAAGAGTGAACGTAGTGTGCAGTGTAAATAAAATTAAAACCGCAATTGGGATAAAGGATTCTCAAGGAATCGCCGATTCGCCACTAACATTATTAATACATGATTAGGATATGCAACGTCTTCATAGCATAGTTGTATAGGCGGAATGCCAAGTAAAGGTGCACTTCTAGTCTCGCCATTATGCACCTTGTGTAGCCACCCGGTAGTCCCTTTATAGCAAGCAGCTTAGATTAAACTAGGAATTAAGGTTCTCCCATGATTACATATATGAGCTCCTAGATTCCATAATCCCCTGTTAATTCATAGTTCATAGAGGCCACGGATTCCCTCACTTACGCTCATGTTCCACCAACTACATACAATGATGATTTCCTCCAACGTCCGTAATGCAAATATTGTGTAGCCGACTTCACACAAAATCAATGGAGAAGATCGCTGCAAACATATTACATAATGTGAAACAATATTTATTTCAATCCATGATATTGCTAGGGTTTCTCTATCTCCCCAAAGACGTATGTGACTACTCACACATGAAGGCAATCAACATCATTATGATTGTACGAATAAAGTTACAAGGGGTCGAACAACTGCAGATCCACAATAAGGTTTGGGATTACAACAAAATGGATGAAGGTTGATGGTGATGATGAAGATCGATGCATATGTCTCTAAGATCCAAGCTGCAATGGTGGTGGGTTCCCTTTGCGAATTCCCCCTCCATATCCCTTTCGGAGTTGAGGTTTTGCGAATGTTGGTGCCTCTTTATCTCCGATCTTTGATCCGTCCTTTGGGGGAGGGGGGGGGGGTAAGAGTATTCGATGAGGCGAAGCCATCGCCACGTAGTACGGTCATCCCCGACTTGACCCCTTGTTGTGTGGGCACATGTTTGGAAGGCCTTAATGTCTTCTAATTATCATATTTCTGCCACAAATGATATTTTAAATTGATTTGTTCTTCAACCTCTTAATTACCAGGATCCTGTTGAAACAAGCAAAACAGGTACGCATGAGGGCGGTAAAATGCCAAAATCCCACTGATGCATGTATAAAAACATAAGGAGTCAAAAAAATAAATGAGGCCATTTACAACACATGAAGGTTAAAAGATATAGAACCTTTAATGGGTACTACCATATTCGTACAAATAAAATGATCTAGCAGGCTTCCACACCTTTAGTATAATTTTTAGTGCCAATAATAATCAACAACACATAGCATATAAAATCATGTTCAATCCAATGTGCGCTATGATCTGATCTCAGACATATTTTGAACTTCACATATCCACTTTAAATTTGATACTTCGAACGGTCACTTTTTTTTCTCCTCGGATTCTAGCCTACATGTCTGCTTGCTCATAGAAGAATCGATTAATACTTTTTTAGTGTTGTGCGATGAATTAAACATATTTTCTTTGACAAGAGAGGAAACAAAAGGGAGAAATACAAGCATCAGCTTGGAAGTCGAGTATGAAGTAATTCAAAGTTTGTGAATTAAGCGTCTACCTCATGTTGTACTCATTATAAAGAGTTTAAATGTTACGGATTGTACTTAAATTTCTTCTCTTGCATTTATTTGAGATAATCAAGCTCATGATTACCATGGCATCAATCATCGTACATATGTTCAAATAATGCTAATGATGTGGAAGTTCCTAGAATCATCATCAAAGAGCAAGTAAAGTAGAATAACTTTAATTCATACATCTAATAACACAGTCACAAACTGAAATCTTTATTTGTAATATTGGCTGATAATCGTCCCCCATTAGGAATAATGATGATACAACTTATTATGCAACACACAAAAACAAACTAAATTGCTGGAAAGTAAATATGCTAAAGCATGTAAAGATTACAAGGTCTTAAGGAACTCGCCAAGCTTGGAACCAAGCTTCGAACCAAGCTAGGAGGGATCAAATAATTCCTTGTAATTATTTGGTACTGCGTGTACATGATGGAGTGAGTGGAGTATTGGCGTGGATGACTGATTCCCTCAACATCTTGTTGGCTTCCTCGAGATAACTGATCCGGTGGTCACTCCTACGTAAGTCTTGGCGCAACGCATGTAGTTCGTGTACGAAGGACTCACGCTTAGCGCTCACCTCCTCTTTACTTGCAAGATTGAGCAGATTGTAGCGAACAACATCACGATGGATTACTTCTTCATTGCTATATTTCTTGAGCTTATCGCTACGTTGACTGATGTCAAGTGATGGCTTCTTTATGGAAAATGTAGTGCTGATGAAAAATTCTTCATTCTATGCGTCATGCGGCTTCACCCTCATTCAGGCTAGGAAAGAAAGCTTCTTCGTTTGAGAAGTACGAGAAGTAGTTTCCTTCATCAAGCCCGTCATGTATAGTGGCGGTCTCAGGTGGGGATCTCTTCGTTTTGCTTGATCGACTGTTGGTACTGATGAACTTGAAAATTCCTATGCTCCCTTTACCATGTGGCTTTTGTGCTTCCAATTCATTCATGAATCCTTCATGAACTTCCTAGCAACGGTAAGGTGCATATAAACTATCTCGTTCATCGCACCCAATATCATAGTCGTAGCCGTTGGAGTTAAAGGAAGACGCCATCCATTTTGGGCTGCAACAGTTGTTGCCTCTGTACTCATTCCTTGGTGGTGGCAGGAGGCCAAGGGGCTTCCCAATGCCTGGCACATGATACCTCATATTTGTGGATTGAATCTAAAATTATGATCAACTAGAGACCTCTAGATGGATATATAAAGAGGTTATGACATCAGGAACCAAGGAATATTTGGTTTAGACTCATGTAAGAAAACAATATTAACTATTTTGAAAATATATATAAACAGAAAATGTTTGGTGGGACATGATAACGACCACCGGTATGGTCATGTACGACCGTACCCGTGATCGTACCGATCTACGCACAAGGATTTCTTCCTAATTTAAAAGGAACCAACTTAACGTTATGGGCGGGGATGCCCGTACTTCTTCGGGGTTAAGTTTTTTTGAAGACGTGAAAGAATAAAAAAAGAGAAAACTTCTTGTACATTTCAATGGTCATTGGTACAGTCAAGTCTGTCCATATGGCCTGACCGTACCACGGGAATCGAAGACGAAACCAGCCATATGTAACTTTAACGAGTACCGGTACAGTCATGGTCGACCATACGGCCTGACGGTACCACATACTTAGAAATTCTCGAGGATAACAGTGGGTTTAACGAGCTGCGGTACGTTCATGTTTGACCGTACGTCTAGAAGGTGCCGTGCTCAAAAAGGTTGCATCGTGTTCTAAAATAGTAAGAAAGGTAATAAAGAAAGCTAAAGTACTAGAATCAGAACTTAGTCTTTCTTAGATTAGATATAGCTTAATTGGTGGGAAATGCTCACCTTTGCGGGGTATCCGGTGGATGATCTTCATTGCCGCACCTCTTTTCAATCTTATTTTTCACACTTGATACACATCCATCTGAAAAAATTTCCAGAGTGTTACATATTAAGTACATCGAAGACCTCTCCGGTATGCAATTTACCTGCATGGATGCATATCTTCATGGTTCCCTTGTTCTATTAATGGATCTTACCTTCACTATTTTAGGTTCACCATGTACTTCCACATGTTTTCTTTCTATCATTTTTAAATCAAATTCCTCCAATGAAGCAGTCTAGACTTGACGCCTTTTATGTTAATGACATCTTTTAAGCCTTGGCTATCCGTGTGAACCTTAACCCTTGATTCTATAATATATGATCTAAACTAATCACAAACATATAGTACAAAAAAAAGTTATTTTTTCTGCCATGGGGGATAATTCTTTTGAGAATCATTCAAAGTTTTAGGCCCAAGGTAACACCCACCGTACTGCGACTAACATTACATAAGAGTTCAAAGGGTTCGTCATACATTGGCGGTTTTGTTACCGGTGCATCAACAAGGGATTGCTTAAGATAATCAAAGGATATCATGCATTCATCCCTAAACTTAAAACGAACACCTTTTTTTTGCAAAAGTTGAGTTAGGGGTATAGAAACCTTAGAGAAGTTCTTAATGAATCTTCTATAGGAACTGTCTTGGTCGAGGAAGCTTCTTATTCCTTTTAGATCATGAGGTGGTGGTAGTTTATCAATAGATTCATTCTTAGCTCTATCTACTTCTATTTCCTTCTTGGGATATGCTGAATATTCAGTGGGACGTCTCTCTCTCTATCACTGACAGATTTTTGGTAGCTCGGTCGGCTTTCAATGGACCTTGCTTCATGGAAGTAATTGCCTATGCAACCTGGAATATTTGGAAGCTTAGAAATGATGTTATTTTTAGAGGAATTCATGCTTCTCATGTTCGTTGGAAGGTTTCCTTTCAAGATGACATGTTAATACATAGGTTCAGAGTGACAACAACCCATGTGCAACCGCTTATTGACTGGTTACTGGCTCTTTCTTTTTAATTTCACTCATGTTGTTAGTTCACTTCTATCCCCCTTGATTTTCCCGTGAAACTTTGTAAAGGCTTTCAGTTCATTTACAAAATTTACACCGTAGGGGAAGCCCCTATGGTAAAGGTGTCAAAAAAGCTTCTATTTCCTTACCTGAAATTTTATGCCCAAGTACTATACCTTATTTTACTATAAAATGGAAATTCTCCCAACTCAAGTTGGTGTCTTTACATCGCTGCAAAATTTATCAAGGTTATAGAGACAGTTATCAAATGAAGTGCCATATAGAAAAAAAAAAAGTCGTCCATGAATTAATACTTCCATAATCTCTTCTATAAAGTCAGCAAAAGTAGCAGACATGCACCTTTAAAAACTAGCTGGTAGTGCATTACATAATCCAAATGGCATAGATTGATAAACATACAGTATGAAAGGACAATTAAAATTGATTTTTAGTTGATCATCAGGGTGAACAACTATGTAAGAAAATACAGAGGAACCATCCAAGTAGCAAAAATAAGAGTATTTGGCTAGTATTTCCAGGGTTTTATCTATGAAGGGTAAACGGTGGAGATCTTTCCTTGTTTCTTTATTTAGTTTTCTAAAATAAATACACAACCTATGCCCTACAATTGGTCTTACAGGGGTTAATTCTTGGTTCTTGTTTGGCGCTATTGTGAATCATCCTTTTTTTGGAACACAATGAACCAGAGTAACCCAGTCACTCTCATCTATAAGATAAATTATACTGGCACTGAGTAGGCGTATGAATATCTTTTCTTACCCATTCCTTCATTTGAGGCTTTAGCTTTCTCTGAAAATTAGCAATTGGCTTGGCCCCTTCTTCCATGATTATCCTATGCATATCTATAGTCGGGCTTATTCCCTTCAAATAAGCCATTGTATATCCAAATGCATTGCGATGATTTCTCAGGACTATCATTATTCTAGCTTCTACTTCCTCTGAAACTTCGGAACTAATAATAACCGGATATTTATTTGAATCATCTAAAAACTCATACATTAGTTCTTCCGATAGGGGTTTGAGCTCAGGGGGTGGTGGTTCCTCATCCCCTTTTTCATAGGGTTACCTTGTATTGCACATTCACTAGGGATTCTATAGGAACTGAGTCAAGATAATCATCTAGCTCATTTTTATCCAAGTCATCAACAACTTATTCTTGATTTGTAAAGCTTCTCTCCAGATCATCTATGTGTGGGTGCCATAAAATATGGTTGCTAGTTCGGCAGTTTTCCCTTATTTCTCATTGAGATGTTCGTAAATAGGAGGAGAGGGCCGGTGTGTGCATTTACGATGGCAATATCCGATGCGTCTTGGCGTGGGCAACCGGTGGGTTCAGTAAAGACGATGACCCACCGCCGAGCTTCTAAGGCGTCATATTAAAGAGAGAGCGGCTAGTGGAGTCACTGCCATGCCGGTCCCGACCCTAAAATCCGACGTGGCGCGGCGTGCCGGCGTGCACGTTCACCGCCCTGTGCGTAAGGGATGACACGGGGTTGCCAATGTTTCTATTGGGATCCAAAACTAGTCGGCTACTTTTGGGGTGCGCTGGTGTGACCCAAAAACAGCATCGGGCCCCAATAAACCTACTAGGTTCGTTATGGGGGTGTCGATGGAGATGCTTTGAAGAAAGGACATGCAAGGCTGCTCCAGGTATTGGCACGTTAGACTAGACTACCTATTGTAGTGGCCACCTGAGGGCAAGCTAGATCTTTAGGGTAGGTGACCTGCAATCAGGCAAGCGGAAGGTGAATAAGAAAAAGACGAGAAAGGATGCGGAAGTTCAAAGGATGAAATAAAGAAAGTGGGCTAGGCGAGAAGGATAAGTGCATGGGACTTTCGCGGAGTTGAGTAGGTGTGACAGGCATCTGTGCGCAATTCGCGGGGAGCTGTTATGGGCGAGTTTGGTTGCTCGCATAGTGGTTTCCCCAGCTCCGCTAATGCAAGAAGCGGAAGTTTGGATGCCCACGCGGTTCCGCTTCCCTGTTCGCATGATTCTTAAAGAAATGTAGAGCCTTCGTGAGGAGGCACGCTTGATTCGGGTGTCCCTAGAAAGCCAAGCTCTTCTCGCGTTCTCGGAGGAAATTTTGCGCCGAGCTTGTGCGAACGAGAGATGGTGGGAGCTCGAGCGCATCCAGGAAAATCCCGCGGGAGAAATTTTCTCACCTCCCGTTGATACTCGCCTGCCTATTTACACCGCTACGCCTCACTGGAAAATCCCCCGCCACCATTCCCCCCTTTCGAGCTCTCCATCCAGGACATCTTCTCACCGATAAGCAGGTACGCGACTCCATCTTCTTCGGCCGGTGTAGCCCCGCCATGGAAAGCCATCTTCCTTGTCCTCGCTGACATGTCGACTTTGTCCGACTGTCAGATCGATGTGAGTAACATAGAACCCTAGTTTGGATCTGTTTGTCCTAGCTTGTTTGCATAGATCTAGAGGTTGTTAGTTTATGCTAGAGTTGTTGTTTCCTGATGTAGTGTCTGGTAGAGGTAGAGATGTGTCTTTTGCTTGTGTTTGTTGTGAAGTGTGATCTTAATTATTGTGTAGGTCATGTATAAGTGCAATAGTTTGGAAGTGGATTGGTTCTACGGCGTGTATGTTCTCTCCTTGTACCGAATTTGTACGTATACATGTGATACGTCCCAAACGTATCTATAATTTCTTATGTTCCATGCTACTTTTATGATGATACTCACATGTTTTATACACATTATATGTCATTATTATGCATTTTCCGGCACTAACCTATTGACGAGATGCCGAAGAGTCAGTTGCTGTTTTCTGCTGTTTTTGGTTTCAGAAATCAAAGTAAGGAAATATTCTCGGAATTGTACAAAATCAACGCCCAGGGTCCTATTTTTGCACGAAGCTTCCAGAAGACCGGAGGGGATACGAAGTGGGGCCACGAGGTGGCCACACACTAGGGCGGCGCGGCCTGGGCCTTGGCCGCGCCGGCCTGTTGTGTGGGGCCCTCGTGTGGACCCCTGACCTGCCCTTCCGCCTACTTAAAGCCTCCTTCGCGAAACCCCCAGTACCGAGAGCCATGATACAGAAAACCTTCCAGAGACGCCGCCGCCGCCAATCCCATCTCGGGGGATTCAGGAGATCGCCTCCGGCACCCTGCCGGAGAGGGGAATCATCTCCCGGAGGTCTCTTCATCGCCATGATCGCCTCCGGATCGATGTGTGAGTAGTTCACCCCTGGACTATGGGTCCATAGTAGTAGCTAGATGGTTGTCTTCTCCTCATTGTGCTATCATGTTAGATCTTGTGAGCTGCCTATCATGATCAAGATCATCTATTTGTAATCCTTCATGTTGTGTTTGTTGGGATCCGATGAATATTGAATACTATGTCAAGTTGATTATCAATCTATCATATATGTTATTTATGTTCTTGCATGCTCTCCGTTGCTAGTAGAGGCTCTGGCCAAGTTGATACTTGTGACTCCAAGAGGGAGTATTTATGCTCGATAGTGGGTTCATGCCTCCATTAAATGCTGGGACGGTGACGGAAAGTTTTAAGGTTGTGGATGTGCTTGTTGCCACTAGGGATAAAACATCGATGCTTTGTCTAAGGATATTTGTGTTGATTACATTACGCACCATACTTAATGCAATTGTCTGTTGTTTACAACTTAATACTGGAAGGGGTTCGGATGATAACCTCGAAGGTGGACTTTTTAGGCATAGATGCATGCTTGGAGAGCGGTCTATGTACTTTGTCGTAATGCCACGATTAAATATCATAGTACTCATCATGATATATGTATGTGCATTGTTATGCCTTCTTTATTTGTCAATTGCCCAAGCTGTAATTTGTTCACCCAACATCTGCTATCTTATGGGAGAGACACCACTAGTGATCTGTGGACCCCGGTCCTATTCTTTACATCTGAAATACATACTGCTGCAATTGTTCTTTACTGTTCTTCGCAAACAAACATCATCATCCACACTATACATCTAATCCTTTGTTACAGCAAGCCGGTGAGATTGACAACATCGTTGTTACGTTGGGGCAAAGTTCTGTGATTGTGTTGTGCAGGTTCCACGTTGGCGCCGGAATCCCTAGTGTTGCGCCGCACTACACTCCTCCGCCATCAACTTTCAACGTGCTTCTTGGCTCCTCCTGGTTCGATAAACCTTGGTTTCTTTCTGAGGGAAAACTTGCTACTGTGCGCATCACACCTTCCTCTTGGGGTTCCCAACGGACGTGTCAACTACACGTATCAAGCACTTTTTCTGGCGCCGTTGCCGGGGAGATCAAGACACGCTGCAAGGGGAGTCTCCACTTCCAATCTCTTTACTTTGTTTTTGTCTTGCTTTATTTTATTTACTGCTTTGTTTGCTGCACTTAAACAAAACACAAAAAAATTAGTTGCTAGTTTTACTTTATTTACTGTCTTGTTCTCTATATCAAAAACACAAAAAAAATTAGTTACTTGCATTTACTTTATTTACCTTTAGTTTGTTTCATCATGTTTCCTCCTAAGTTCACTCTGAAAGATATACCGGTAGGACGTGGGTCTATCATTGGGAGAGATAATATAGAAGATTTTTTCACTCATGTTAGTACCGTTGAAGATTTTGAAGATAGACACTTGGTAGAACTTGCTCCTACTTATGAAATTGCTGATGCTTCTTTAGTTCGCTTGTTGGAAACTAAATTTGTTAATCTCAATCCTATAATCCAACACATGTTTCTCACACTCGGTGATATGGAAGAAGGGGAAAAGAAAGATTTTGTTTTAGAAACCCTTCTTAAAGAATTTGGTGGTGTAGCAAGAGAGGCTAGAAAGGTCTTTATTAAATACAATATGCTTGGCTCTTATACCAATTTTGTTAGTATCCTTGAAAAGATGGACATGGAGAGAGTAAGGTACACTAATAATATTAATGATGGTGGGGAGATTAAGACAACAATACCTTGTAAGCTCCTAGGAATGAGCGACACTCTAGAAAATAACTATGGTTGGCTTGTCCACGAAAATTTGTTTGACGAGGATAGCAAACCTAAGAATAATGAAAAGGGAGCCTCTGAAACTCACATAGATAAGATAAAATGCATAGTTGAGAAAACTCCCAGCACCTATGTTGATGCTTCATCTCTTGACAATACTTGATACACACTTTCTGCGCCTAGTTGAAAGACGTTAAAGAAAAGCGCTTATGGGAGACAATCCATTATTTTACTTCTGCACTTTATTTTATATTTGAGTCTTGGAAGTTGTTTACTACTGTAGCAACCTCTCCTTATCTTTATTTTATTGCATTGTTGTGCCAAGTAAAGTCTTTGATAGTAAAGCCAATACTAGATTTGGATTACTGCGCGAGGAACAGATTTCTTGCTGTCACGAATTTGAGCAGTAGTTTCTGTAGAAAAATCAAAAAAATCTGCCAATTTACGTGCGTGATCCTCAGATATGTATGCAACTTTCATTCAATTTGGGCATTTTCATCTGAGCAAGTCTGGTGCCACTTTAAAATTCGTCTTTACGAACTGTTCTGTTTTGACAGATTCTGCCTTTTATTTCGCATTGCCTGTTTTGCTATGTTAGATGGATTTCTTTGTTCCATTAACTTTCAGTAGCATTGTGAAATGTCCAGAAGTGTTAAGAATGATTATGTCACCTCTGAATATATGAATTATGCACTGACCCTCTAATGAGTTTGTTTCGAGTTTGGTGTGGAGGAAGTTTTCAAGGGTCAAGAGAGGGGGATGATACAATATGATCAAGAAGAGTGAAAAGTCAAAGCTTGGGGATGCCCCGTGGTTCATCCCTGCATATTTTAAGAAGACTCAAGCGTCTAAGCTTGGGGATGCCCAAGGCATCCCTTCTTCATCGACAACTTATCAGGTTCCCCTAGTGAAACTATATTTTTATTCCGTCACATCTTATGTGCTTTACTTGGAGCGTCTGTTTGTTTTTATTTTTGTTTTTGTTTGAATAAATCGGATCCTAGCATTCTTTGTTTAGGAGAGAGACACGCTCTGCTGTTTCGTATGAACACATGTGTTCTTAGCTTTATCTTTAATGTTCATTGCGCAATTTGAACTACTTCATTCATTGTTATATGGTTGGAAACGGAAAATGCCGCATGTGGTAAATGGTTTAATGTCTTGAATAATGTGATACTTGGCAATTGTTGTGCTCATATAGATCTTGTTTAAGCTCTTGCATCATGTACCTTGTACTCATTAATGAATAACTACATAGAGCTTGTTAAAATTTGGTTTGCATGATTGATCTCTAGAGTCTAGATATTTTCTGGTTGAGGTGTTTGAACAACAAGGAGACAATGTAAAGTCTTATAATAGTTACAATATGTTCATATGTGAGCTTTGTTGCACCTTTTATACTTGAGTTTGCTTCAAACAACCTTGCTAGCATAGCCTTGTATTGAGAGGAATTCTTCTCGTGCATCCAAATCCTTGAGCCAATAACCATGCCATTTGTGTCCACCATACCTACCTACCACATGGTATTTCTCCGCCATTCCAAAGTAAATTACTTGAGTGCTACCTTTAAAATTTCCATTCTTTACCTTCACAATATATAGCTCATGGGACAAATAGCTTAAAAACTATCGTGGTGAAGAATATGTACTTATGTGTCTTATTTCTTAGTAAGTTGCTTGTTGAGCGGTAACCATGTTTTACGGGGACGCCATCAACTCTTTTACCTTTGTTGAATATCATGTGAGTTGCTATGCATGTTCGTCTTGTCTGAAGTAAGGGTGGTTTTCACAATCAAATGGTTTGAGTATGCATACTGTTAGAGAAGAACATTGGGCCGCTAACTAAAGCCATGATTCATGGTGGAAGTTTCAGTTTGGACAACTAATCCTCAATCTCTTATGAGAATATTAACTATTGTTGAATGCTTATGCATTAAAGAGGAGTCCATTATCTGTTGTCTATGTTGTCCCGGTATGGATGTCTAAGTTGAGAATAATCAAAAGCGAGAAATCCAATGCGAGCTTTCTCCTTAGACCTTTGTACGGGCGGCATAGAGGTACCCCTTTGTGACACTTGGTTGAAACATATGCTATGCAATGATAATCCGTGTTAACCCAAGCTAATTAGGACAAGGTGCGAGCACTATTAGTATACTATGCATGAGGCTTGCAACTTATAAGATGCTTTATACATAACTCATATGCTTTATTACTACCGTTGACAAAATTGTTTCTTGTTTTCAAAATGAAAAGCTCTAGCACAAATATAGTAATCAATGCTTCCCTCTGCGAAGGGCCTATCTTTTACTTTATTGTTGAGTCAGTTTGCCTATTTCTTTCTATCTTAGAAGCAAACACTTGTATCAAGCTGTGTGCATTGATTCTTACATGTTTACTTATTGCACTTGTTATATTGCTTTGTGTTGACAATTATCCATGAGATATACATGTTGAAGTTGAAAGCAACCGCTGAAACTTTATCTTCCTTTGTGTTGCTTCAATGCCTTTACTTTGAATTTATTGCTTTATGAGTAACTCTTATGCAAGTCTTATTGATGCTTATCTTGAAAGTATTATTCATGAAAAGTCTTTGCTATATGATTCATTTGTTTACTCATTATCTTCATCATTGCTTCGAATCGCTGCATTCATCTCATATGCTTTACAATAGTATGATCAAGATTATGGTAGCATGTCACTTCAGAAATTATCTTTGTTATCGTTTACCTACTTGAGGGCGAGTAGGAACTAAGCTTGGGGATGCTTGATACGTCCCAAACGTATCTATAATTTATTATGTTCCATGCTACTTTTATGATGATACTCACATGTTTTATACACATTATATGTCATTATTATGCATTTTCCGGCACTAACCTATTGACGAGATGCCGAAGAGCCGATTCTTTGTTTTCTGCTGTTTTTGGTTTCAGAAATCCTAGTAAGGAAATATTCTCGGAATTGGATGAAATCAACGCCCAGGGTCCTATTTTTGCACGAAGCTTCCAGAAGACCGGAGGGGATACGAAGTGGGGCCACGAGGTGGCCACACACTAGGGCGGCGCGGCCTGGGCCTTAGCCACGCTGGCATGTTGTGTGGGGCCCTCGTGTGGCCCCCTGACCTGCCCTTCCGCCTACTTAAAGCCTCCTTCACGAAACCCCAGTACCGAGAGCCACGATACGGAAAACCTTCCAGAGACGCCGCCGCCGCCAATCCCATCTCGGGGGATTCAGGAGATCGCCTCCGGCACCCTGCCGGAGAGGGGAATCATCTCCCGGAGGTCTCTTCATCGCCATGATCGCCTCCGGATCGATGTGTGAGTAGTTCACCCCTGGACTATGGGTCCATAGCGGTAGCTAGATGGTTGTCTTCTCCTCATTGTGCTATCATGTTAGATCTTGTGAGCTGCCTATCATGATCAAGATCATCTATTTGTAATCCTTCATGTTGTGTTTGTTGGGATCCGATGAATATTGAATACTATGTCAAGTTGATTATCAATCTATCATATATGTTATTTATGTTCTTGCATGCTCTCCGTTGCTAGTAGAGGCTCGGCCAAGTTGATACTTGTGACTCCAAGAGGGAGTATTTATGCTCGATAGTGGGTTCATGCCTCCATTAAATTTGGGACGGTGACGAGAAAGTTCTAAGGTTGTGGATGTCTTTGTTGCCACTAGGGATAAAACATCGATGCTTTGTCTAAGGATATTTGTGTTGATTACATTACGCACCATACTTAATGCAATTGTCCATTGTTTACAACTTAATGCTGGAAGGGGTTCGGATGATAACTCTGAAGGTGGACTTTTTAGGCATAGATGCATGCTTGGAGAGCGGTCTATGTACTTTGTCGTAATGCCCTGATTAAATCTCATAGTACTCATCATGATATATGTATGTGCATTGTTATGCCTTCTTTATTTGTCAATTGCCCAACTGTAATTTGTTCACCCAACATCTGCTATCTTATGGGAGAGACATCACTAGTGATCTGTGGACCCCGGTCCTATTCTTTACATCTGAAATACATACTGCTGCAATTATTCTTTACTATTCTTCGCAAACAAACATCATCATCCATACTATACATCTAATCCTTTGTTACAGCAAGCCGGTGAGATTGACAACCTCGCTGTTACGTTGGGGCAAAGTTCTGTGATTGTGTTGTGCAGGTTCCACGTTGGCGCCGGAATCCCTGGTGTTGCGCCGCACTACACTCCTCCGCCATCAACCTTCAACGTGCTTCTTGGCTCCTCCTGGTTCGATAAACCTTGGTTTCTTTCTGAGGGAAAACTTGCTACTGTGCGCATCACACCTTCCTCTTGGGGTTCCCAACGGACGTGTCAACTACACGCATCAACATGGCAGCAGGCAAAGAAGCTTGTTATTAGTATTCTTGCCTGCAAGGTGTTTGACGTGTACTATGTTCTAAAAACTTGTTAATGTTCTTGCATGCAAGGTGTTTGACGTGTACTATGTTCTTAGAACTTGTTAATGTTCTTGCATGCAAGGTGTTTGATTGGTACTACGTTCTAAGAGCTTGTTATTGTTCTTCCATGCAAGGTGTTTGATGTTTATTATGTTCTAATAGCTTATTACTATTCTTGTGTGCAAGGTGTTTGATGCATACTATGTTCTAAGAGCTTGTTACTATTCTTGCCTGCAAGGTGTTTGATGCATACTATGTTCTAAGAGCATGTTAGTTTGCTTCCTTATCATTGTTCTTGTACTACGGTACTTTCATTTCTGATGTAGTACAAGGAAAACTTTCCATATCTCTCTGCAAACTCGGTGTTGCAGGCAAAGGCGGCGGTGCCGCTTTGATACAAGATGGTGCCTGAAAAGTACTACCCGGTGACGAATAAAAACATCGTGACATGCATGGCTACCTGCTCTGTCCATGTTCGTTTTGAACAAGGTGTGTGAGTGTGACCTCATCAAGAAAGGGGTTAGAGTGGACACTGGATTCAAGTGAAGCACCTAAAGGATGTTGTAGAGTCCCTTCTCAAGTATTGTAGCCGTGTAGTATCCCCGGAGCATGGTACTGGACGGTGGGTTCATGTGAGCAGGGTCAAAAGGCTTGAGGACGTGCGCTGAGTGGAAGAGACAATAATGATACGTTGCAAATGTATCTATAATTTTTGATGCTACATGCTTGTTTTACACCAATTTCTATATGTTTTATTTATACTTCGTTGCACTTTTATGCATTTTCTGGAACAAACCTATTGACAAGATGCCACAGTGCCAGTTCCCTGTTTTCTGCTGTTTTGTATTTCAGAAAAGTTGTACAGGAAATATTCTCGGAACTGGACGAAACGAAAGTCGAAGTTCCTATTTTACTGTAACGAAGATGGAGTCCAGAGGGCAAACGAAGAAGTGCCAGGAGGCGACCACGCCATGCCTAGGAGCGGGTTGTGTGGGCCCCTCGGGCGCCCATCGACCTCGCCCTTCCGCCTATAAATTGCCTCCCGACGCGAAAACCCTAAATCAATCAGCCTCCGTCCATGAAAAGTTTTGTAGCTCCGCCGTCATAGAAGACAAGTTTCGGGGGACAGAATTCTCTGTTCCGGCACCCTGTCGGGACGGGGAATTGCCCCTGGAGCCATCTCCATCGACTCTACCGCCATCTTCATCGTTGTTGCCGACTCACATGATGAGGAGGGAGTAGTTCTCCCCCGAGGCTGAGGGCTTTACTGGTAGCTATGTGTTCTATCTCTCTCTCATGGTATGATCTTTATGTGATCGTGAGCTTTGTAATCTAGTTTAATAAGTAGATGTTATTCTTCAACTATTATGCTACTCAAGTGGTTTATTATGTGATCTCCGGAGATACCTTGTCCCACGGTGTGAAGGTGATAGTGTGCACACCCCGTGTGTGTATCTTAGGCTAAACTTTAAAGAAATACTTATAAATTGTGGTGTCTTGTTAGTACTATCTTTGGATGCTCAAAGTGGTAGCGCGGGGCTTCCCTAGATTTGGAATGCAAACTTTAAGGAGTGCTTTTATAGCCCTACACGGTGAATTTATGTTCGTTATCCAACCGGAGAGTGGGTCAGAGTAGCATAGTGAAGAGATGATATTTATGTATTCAATTATGATATCATTGTTGAGAGTGTCCACTAGTGAAAGTATGATCCCTAGACCTTGTTTCTATGTATTTAAACACCGTTTACAACCAGTTCTGCTACATGTTTGCTTGCTGCCATTTTTATTTCAGATTGTAATTACCACTCATGATCATCCATATTATTTGTATTTCACTATCTCTTTGCCGAACTAGTGCACCTATACACCTGACAAGTGTAATGGGTGTGTTGGGGACACAAGAGA
The DNA here is from genome assembly GCF_022539505.1 of Lolium rigidum. Classification (NCBI taxonomy): domain Eukaryota; kingdom Viridiplantae; phylum Streptophyta; class Magnoliopsida; order Poales; family Poaceae; genus Lolium; species Lolium rigidum. The sequence continues at coordinate 216,925,918 of NC_061508.1, read as the reverse complement.
CTTCTTGTATAATTGCAGGGTTGCTTGAGAGGGATATCTTTGACCTCTACCTCCCTGAATTCGATAAACCTTGGGTGATCCACTTAAGGGAAACTTGTTGCTGTTTTACAAACCTCTGCACTTGGAGGCCCAACACTTTCTACAATAATAGAAGCGTGTGTAGACATCAAGCTCTTTTCTGGCGCCGTTGTCAGGGAGGTAAGGTAAAAAGTACTCACATCCTCTGGCTACTAAGCTATCTTCTAGTTACTGGTGAGTGCTCGAAGTTATTTCCTTTAGATTCTGCAATTATATATTTTATTTCTTGTTTTTATTTTCACTATTTAGGCTTAATGAAAACAACAACAAAATTAGAGAGCTTTATAGTATTTATTTTGAGTTAGGACATGAGGTGTTTGAAGAGAAAAATAAAAAAAACCTATGGAACTTTATTTGCATGCTAATAGCTGAAAGGACGAGATGTCGCCTAGAGGGGGGGTGAATAGGCGATTTAAAAACTCTTACGGATTTGGCTTGTAAGAATGCGGAATTAAACTATGTTTATTCTACAAGCACAAACCCTAAATATGCTAGGCTCACTGATGTCTACGGGTGCTTCTATTCTTGTAGACAGTGTTGGGCCTCCAAGAGCAGAGGTTTGTAGAACAGCAGCAAGTTTCCCTTAAGTGGATCACCCAAGGTTTATCGAACTCGGGGAGGAAGAGGACAAAGATATCCCTCTCAAGCAACCCTGCAATCACGATACAAGAAGTCTCTTGTGTCCCCAACACACCTAATACACTTGTCAGATGTATAGGTGCACTAGTTCGGCGAAGAGATAGTGAAATACAAGTGGTATGAATGAATATGAGCGGTAGTAACGGTGCCAGAAAATAGCTTGCTGGCGTGCAGTTGATGGTAGTAATATTGCGAGGAAGTAAAGATGCGAGTAAAACGATAAACAAGCGATGATTGCGGTATTTGGAAACAATGCCTAGGGATCATACTTTCACTAGTGGACACTCTCAACATTGATCACATAAATAAATAAGTTCTCTTCCTTTGTGCTACATATACTCTTGTTTGATAAAGAACACCATTCGTTGTGTAGGGCTACGAGAGCACCTCAATGCCGGAGTTAACAAGCTCCACAACATTCGACATTCATATTTAAGTAACCTTTAGAGCATAATAGATCTTTGCAATTTAAACCGAGTACTAACATAGCATGCACACTTGTCACCATCACACTACGAAGGGGGAATAAATCACATCAATACTATCATAGTAATAATTAACTCCATAACCTACAAGAGATTATGATCATAGCCTACGCCAAGTACTACACGATGCACACACTGTCACCGTTACACCATGGAGGAGGAATAGACTACTTTAATAACATCACAAGAGTAGCACATAGACTAATAGTGATACAAAACTCATATGAATCTCAATCATGTAAGGCAGCTCATGAGATCATTGTATTGAAGTACATAGGAGAGAGATTAACCACATAGCTACCGGTACAGCCCTTAGCCTCGATGGAGAACTACTCCCTCCTCATGGGAGACAGCAGCGTTGATGAAGATGGCGGTGGTGTTGATGGAGGAGCCTCCCGGGGGCACTTCCCCGTCCCGGCGGCGTGCCGGAACAGAGACTCTGTCCCCCGGATCTTGGCTTCGCGATGGCGGCGGCTCCGGAAGGTTTCTCGTACCATGGCTTTTCCGTATCGAGGTTTTAGGTCAGGGACCTTTAAATAGGCGAAGAGGCGGAGTCGGAGGGCTGACGAGGCGGTGACACAATAGGGGGGCGCGGCCCAGGCCCTGGCCGCGCCGCCCTATCATCTGGGGCCCACAGGGCCCCTCTCTGGTGGCTCTCGGGTGTTCTGGAAGCTTCGTGGAAAAATAGGATGATGGGCGTTGATTTCGTCCGATTCCGAGAATATTTCCTTACTAGGATTTCTGGAACCAAAAACAGCAGAAAACGACAAGCGGCCCTTCGGCATCTCGTCAATAGGTTAGTTCCGGAAAACGCATAAATATGACATAAAGTGTGTATAAAACATGTGAGTATCATCATAAAAGTAGCATGGAACATAAGAAATTATAGATACGTTCGAGACGTATCAAGCATCCCCAAGCTTAGTTCCTACTCGCCCTCGAGTAGGTAAACGATAACAAAGATAATTTCTTAAGTGACATGCTATCATAATCTTGATCAATACAATTGTAAAGCATATGTAATGAATGCAACGATTCAAAGCAATGGTAAAGATAATGACTAAAAAATTGAATCATATAGCAAAGATTTTTCATGAATAGTACTTTCAAGACAAGCATCAATAAGACTTGCATAAGAGTTACTCATAAAGCAATAGATTCAAAGTAAAGGCATTGAAGCAACACAAAGGAAGATATAAGTTTCAACGGTTGCTTTCAACTTCAACATATATATCTCATGGATAATTGTCAACACAAAGTAATATAACAAGTGCAATAAGTAAACATGTAAGAATCAATGCACACAGTTGATACAAGTGTTTGCTTCTAAGATAGAAAGAAATAGGCAAACTGACTCAACAATAAAGTAGAAGATAGGCCCTTCGCAGAGGGAAGCATTGATTACTATATTTGTGCTAGAGCTTTTCATTTTGAAAACAAGAAACAATTTTGTCAACGGTAGTAATAAAGCATATGTGTTATGTATAAGACATCTTATAAGTTGCCAGCCTCATGCATAGTGTACTAATAGTGCTCGCACCTTGTCCTAATTAGCTTGGATTAACACGGATTATCATTGCATAGCATATGTTTCAAACAAGTGTCACAAAGGGGTACCTCTATGCCGCCTGTACAAAGGTCTAAGGAGAAAGCTCGCATTGGATTTCTCGCTTTTGATTATTCTCAACTTAGACATCCATACCGGAACAACATAGACAACGAGATAATGGACTCCTCTTTAATGCATAAGCATTCAACAACGATTAAAATTCTCATAAGAGATTGAGGATTAGTTGTCCACACTCGAAACTTCCACCATGAATCATGGCTTTAGTTAGCGGCCCAATGTTCTTCTCTAATAGTATGCATACTCAAACCATTTGATCATGAAAATCGCCCTTACTTCGGACAAGACGAACATGCATAGCAACTCACATGATATTCAACAAAGGTAAAGTTGATGGCGTCCCCAGAAACATGGTTACCGCTCAACAAGCAACTTATTAAGAAATAAGACACATAAGTAGATATTCTTCACCACAATAGTTTTTAAGGCTATTTGTCCCATGAGCTATATATTGTAAAGATAAAGAATAGAAGTTTTAAAGGTAGCACTCAAGTAATGTACTTTGGAATGGAGGAGAAATACCATGTGGTAGGTAGGTATGGTGGACACAAATGGCATAGTGGTTGGCTCAAGGATTTGGATGCACGAGAAGAATTCCTCTCAATACAAGGCTAGGCTAGCAAGGTTGTTTGAAGAAAACTCAAGTATAAAAGGTGCAGCAAAGCTCACATATGAACATATTGTAACTATTATAAGACTTTACATTGTCTCCTTGTTGTTCAAACACCTTAACCAGAAAATATCTAGACTCTAGAGACCAATCATGCAAACCAAATTTTAACGAGCTCTATGTAGTTTTTCATTAATGAGTACAAGGTACATGATGCAAGAGCTTAAACAAGATCTATATGAGCACAACAATTGCCAAGTATCACATTATTCAAGACATTATACCATTTACCACATGCAACATTTTCTGTTTCCAACCATATAAAATTAACGAAGCGGTTTCAACCTTCGCCATGAACATTAAGAATAAAGCTAAGAACATATGTGTTCATATGAACCAGCGGAGCGTGTCTCTCTCCCACACAAGCATTTATTCAGGGAATGAAAATAACAAAACTAAAATAAAAGCACACAGACACTCCAAGTAAAGTACATAAGATGTGACTGAATAAAAATATAGTTTCAAGAGAAGAAACCTGATAAGTTGTCGATGAAGAAGGGGATGCCTTGGGCATCCCCAAGCTTAGATGCTTGAGTATTCTTGAAATATGCAGGGATGAACCACGGGGGCATCCCCAAGCTTAGACTTTTCACTCTTCTTGATCATATTGTATCATCCTCTTCTCTTGACCCTTGAAAACTTCCTCCACACCAAACTCAAAACAAACTCATTAGAGGGTTAGTGCATAATTAAAAATTCACATGTTCAGAGGTGACACAATCATTCCTAACACTTCTGGACATTGCTCAAAGCTACTGGAAGGTAATGGAACAAAGAAATCCATCCAACACAGCAAAAGGGGAAATGCGAAATAAAAGGCAGAATCTGTCAAAACAGAACAGTCCATAAATACGAATTTTAAAGAGGCACCAGACTTGCTCAGATGAAAATGCTCAAATTGAATGAAAGTTGCATACATATCTGAGGATCACTCACGTAAATTGGCAGGTTTTTCTGAGTTACCTACAGAGAATCATACCCAAATTCGTTACAGCAAGAAATCTGTTTCTGCGCAGTAATCCAAATCTAGTATTGACTTTACTATCAAAGACTTTACTTGGCACAACAAATGCAATAAAATAAAGATAAGGAGAGGTTGCTACAGTAGTAAACAACTTCCAAGACACAACAAAACAGTAGCAAAATAAAACATGGGTTATCTCCCAAGAAGTGCTTTCTTTATAGCCATTAAGATGGGCTCAGCAGTTTTAGTGATGCACTCGCAAGAAATAAGAGTTGAAGCAAAAGAGAGCATCAAGAAGCAAATTCAAAACAAATTTAAGCCTAACCTACTTCCTATGAAAAGGAATCTTGTAAATAAACAAGTCATGTAGGCATAATGCAACAAGCATAGGAAAACTAGACAAGCGCAACTTCAAGATTTTCAGCATATAGAGAGGTGTTTTAGTAACATGAAAACTTCTACAACCATATTTTCCTCTCTCATAATAACTTTCAGTAGTATCATGAACAAACTCAACAATATAACTATCACATAAAGCATTCTTACCATGAGTCTCATGCATAAAATAATTACTACTCCCAACATAAGCATAGTCATTCTTATTAATTGTAGTGGGAGCAAATTCAACAAAGTAGCTATCATTATTATTCTCATCATCAAATATAGAAGGCATAGTATAATCATAATAAACTTTATCCTCCATAGTAGGCGGCACCAAAAGACCACTATCATTATAATCATCATATATGGGAGGCATATCATAATCAACATAAACTTTCTCCTCAATACCCGGAGGACTAAAGAGATCATTTTCATCAAAACCGACCTCCCCAAGCTTAGAATTTTCCATAGCATTAGCAACAATAGTGTTCAAAGCATTCATATTAATAACATTCCCATTAGCATACAAATAAGGTTCCATAGGTTTTTTAATTTTCGCATTAAACCATTCATGTCTTGACTCAGGAAATAGTACAAAAAGCTCACAGATGTTTTCCATTATGCCTTACTAGTGTTTAACAAGAAACAAAAATATGCAATTGCAGGATCTAAAGGAAATAGCTTCGAGCACACACACAACGGCAACAGAAAAGTACTTATTACCTGGGACCAGAGTATGAGTGCCTTTTACCTTTCCTCCCCGGCAACGGCGCCAGAAAAGTGCTTGATGTCTACGGGTGCTTCTATTCTTGTAGACAGTGTTGGGCCTCCAAGAGCAGAGGTTTGTAGAACAGCAGCAAGTTTCCCTTAAGTGGATCACCCAAGGTTTATCGAACTCGGGGAGGAAGAGGACAAAGATATCCCTCTCAAGCAACCACCGCAATCACGATACAAGAAGTCTCTTGTGTCCCCAACACACCTAATACACTTGTCAGATGTATAGGTGCACTAGTTCGGCGAAGAGATAGTGAAATACAAGTGGTATGAATGAATATGAGCAGTAGTAACGGTGCCAGAAAATAGCTTGCTGGCGTGCAGTTGATGGTATTAATATTGCAGGAAGTAAAGATGCAGTAAAACAGTAAACAAGCGATGATTGCAGTATTTGGAAACAAGGCCTAGGGATCATACTTTCACTAGTGGACACTCTCAACATTGATCACATAAATAAATAAGTTCTCTTCCTTTGTGCTACATATACTCTTGTTTGATAAAGAACACCATTCGTTGTGTAGGGCTACGAGAGCACCTCAATGCCGGAGTTAACAAGCTCCACAACATTCGACATTCATATTTAAGTAACCTTTAGAGCATAATAGATCTTTGCAATTTAAACCGAGTACTAACATAGCATGCACACTTGTCACCATCACACTACGAAGGGGGAATAAATCACATCAATACTATCATAGTAATAATTAACTCCATAACCTACAAGAGATTATGATCATAGCCTACGCCAAGTACTACACGATGCACACACCGTCACCGTTACACCATGGAGGAGGAATAGACTATTTTAATAACATCACAAGAGTAGCACATAGACTAATAGTGATACAAAACTCATATGAATCTCAATCATGTAAGGCAGCTCATGAGATCATTGTATTGAAGTACATAGGAGAGAGATTAACCACATAGCTACCGGTACAGCCCTTAGCCTCGATGGAGAACTACTCCCTCCTCATGGGAGACAACAGCGTTGATGAAGATGGCGGTGGTATCGATGGAGGAGCCTTCCGGGGGCACTTCCCCGTCCCGGCGGCGTGCCGGAACAGAGACTCCTGTCCCCCAGATCTTGGCTTCGCGATGGCGGCGGCTCTGGAAGGTTTCTCGTACCGTGGCTTTTCCATATCGAGGTTTTAGGTCAGGGACCTTTAAATAGGCGAAGAGGCGGAGTCGGAGGGCTGACGAGGCGGTGACACAATAGGGGGGCGCGGCCCAGGCCCTGGCCGCGCCGCCCTATCATCTGGGGCCCACATGGCCCCTCTCTGGTGGCTCTCGGGTGTTCTGGAAGCTTCGTGGAAAAATAGGATGCTGGGCGTTGATTTCGTCCGATTCCGCGAATATTTCCTTACTAGGATTTCTGGAACCAAAAACAGCGAGAAAACGACAGCGGCCCTTCGGCATCTCGTCAATAGGTTAGTTCCGGAAAACGCATAAATATGACATAAAGTGTGTATAAAACATGTGAGTATCATCATAAAAGTAGCATGGAACATAAGAAATTATAGATACGTTCGAGACGTATCACTCACCTAAGTGCAACAACAACAATTAGAGCTGAGCAAGATAGGCACAAGATATATGTAGCACAAGTGATAGCAAGATATATGTACTTCAAGCACGATGGCTATCACAAGGAAAGTAAGCTCGGGTATAGAAATAACCGAGGCATGCGGAGACGAGGATGTATTCCCGTGTTCCCTTCCTTTGCAAGAAGGTACGTCACGTTTGGAGGAGTGGAGGTCCCACGAAGGATTCCCCAACGCCACGAAGGCTCACCCTATTCTCACCTACGAAGGATAATGGCCCTTTCCTTATGGTTAGCTTTTCCTCCAATCCGGAGATGGCAAGCTCCACAACCACTTCACAAGCTCCACGTAGGAGAAGCCCGGGCCTCTTCACAATCTTCCTTGAAGAGATCACCGGAGCACCAACCGCCAAGACAACTAGGAGGTCTCCCTCCAAGAGTAACAAGCTCACGGTCTCTCACTCGAACTAATCGTGGTGGAGAGCTCAACACTATGCAATGATGCAAAGAAAGAACACTAGAGGTGTTCAAATCCTTCACACTCAAATCCCACCCAAGCAACAAATGCTAGGATGAGATTAGAGAGGAAGAACAATGGAGGAAATCAACAAGTGACTCCAAGATCTAGATCCAAAGGGTTCCCCTCACTTAGAGGAGAAATGGATTGGTGGGGATTGTAGATCTAGATCTCCTCTCTTAGATCCCTCAAGAATGAGCAAGAATCATGGGGGAATCAAGAGAGAGGGCAAGTTCTTCAAAGTCAACAATGGAGGGGAGAGAGTGGAAGAACTTACTCAGCTCAAGGTGGAAGAAGGATTTTTATAGCTAAAGGGGGAAAATAACCGTTGGGAGAGAAGTCAAATCAGCACACTCGAGGAGGCCGGTCAACCGGGCCTGGGGCCGGGCCGTCCGGTCCAGGTGCCGGTCAGACCAGGCCACAGGCCGGACCCGGCCAGTCCAAACCGTGCCTGTGACCGGGACATGACCGGGACACTTCTGTGTCTTACAGTACATGGCCCGGTTGGCACCAGTCCACGGGCCGGTTTGAACCGGGCCGGCCGGTGGGACGGCCGGTCACGCCGGGTGAGAAACCGGGCCAGCAGGAAAAACATGTTATACAAAAACTGTGATAACTTTTGTGTCTGGACCCCGATTGACATGAAACCAATTTTGTTGGAAATATGGAGACTCCTCACATGATATTTTTAGATGTTTTTAGAGAGGGAGTCTCCCGCCGTCAAGAAACGGTGAAGACGTCCAAACTCGAAAACGCAATAGAAGATGCATGCGGATTTCATTTTCGATGAACCTGGGCTTGTTATAAAACTAGCAACAATCTCAAGAACCTCTCACAGAGAAACACCAAGAAGCAATAGGGATATGCAAATTATGCAAAGGATTGAGCTTCCTAAGACGATGTGATCAAGTTACCCAACCGAAAGCCCCTCTTGATAGTGCGGCTATCTATCCTATAATCCGGTCTCCCATCAACCACCTTGAGACCGGTAAAAGGAAAACCTAGCAAGGCCATACCTTTGCCTTGTGCATCCCACTTGATCTTGATGATAACTCTTCAAGCTCCACTCAAGCCAGAATGCCTCGCTTGATCATTGTTACTTCGTGAAGACTCACAAATGCTCCCCCATACACCATGATGGGAAAGCTCCATTGATGCACATCTTCACATGTCCATTAGCACCAAATGGACGGCAAGCTTCAAGTATATGATCCTCTTGAGATACTCAACTTGAACTTTCCCAACTCAACCTTGATGACGATCACAACTTGATGTCATCCTCTCATGGGCTATATGAGATATCCCTTTTGATGCATGCCCATGGAAAGATACCTAACCCACATAGACAACACAAGGGCGCATATATGATGGGTTAGTTCATAAAGAATAATTGACAAGGCTTACCATACCACATGACTTCGCGTGGCACATTCTTCATGCTTCATGTGTTGACCAAACTTGACTCTATTCTTCACTCCTTGTATTGGTCAACCTTGTATCTTCTCATGCTCTATCATACTATCTTGAGGCGTATAAAGAACTCTTCATTTGTTTGTATGCTCTAAATCTTAGTCAACCATGGCTCAACTCATGAACCTATCATGACACTGACTTAGAGCCATATCTTGAGTTCTTCACTTGTAATCAAGCACTCAAGATCTTGATCATTCATTGCTTATCACATAAGCTAGAGCATGGCTAATATTGAGTTCCACATAAGAACTCCATCTTCATTTGTTCTTCTTGATCATATCACATATATATCTTCAAATGGATGATCTTGATGCCATACACAAGGTATATCTTTATCTTCATGGCATGCATACTTGAATCCAACACATGGACTACAAGTAGTACCTATGGAACATTCCTTCATATAAACTCAATGAAAACATTAGTCCATAGGGGTTGTCATTAATTACCAAAACCACACATAGGGGCAATGTACCCTTACAATAGCATTGTTATTGGTATGAATTCTTGACCACCATTATTTCTAATGCTATGGAAAATTCTAAGCTTGGGGAAGCTAGTTTTTATGAAAGTGATCTTTTTAGTTCCCCAGATTTAGAGGAGAAAATTTGCTATGATGATACTATACCTCCAATATATGATGATTACAATGATGATTATGTTATTTTCAGTCCACATACTATTGAGGAGAAATTAATTATGATTACAATATACCTCCTATATTTGATGATTATGGTGATGAGAATAATAATGATAGCTATTTAGTTGAATTTGCTCTCACTACAATTAATAAGAATGACTATGCTTATGTGGGGAGTAATAACTATTTTATGCATGTGGCTCATGATAAGAATGTTTTATGTGATAGTTATATTGTTGAGTTTATTCATGATGCTACTGAAAATTATTATGAGAGAGGAAAATATGGTTGTATAAGTTTTCATGGTACTAAAACACCTCTTTATAAGTTACTCTTGTTTTATCTTCCTATGCTTGTCACTTTGTTCTTTGTGGATTTATTTGTGTACAAGATTCATATGCATATGAAGTGGGTTAGACTTAAATTTGTTTTATATTTTCTCTTGATGCTCTCTTTTACTTCAATTCATATTTCTTACATCAGCATCTTCTCAAACTATTGCACCTAGCTAAAAGGCGTTAAAGAAAAGCACTCTTGAAAGATAACCCATGTTTTATTTCTGTAATTTTACTTTTGTTGTGTCTTGGAAGTTATTATCTCTGTAATAACTTCTCCTTATCATTTTTATTTCATTTTTGTGCCAAGAATAGGCTCTAATAGGAAGAAAGTAAGATTTGGGGAAGTTGCTGTCCTGAAACAGATTCTGTGTTGTCACAAAAAAAAATCGTATTCCCAGCCAGAACGTCATTTTGAGATGATAATTTTTGAGCATATGCCCCAGGTTATTATATAACTTTTGTTAGTTTTCACTTTTCGATTTGAGCAACATAATAATTTCGAAAGAAATCATTAGTTTTGCACTTTTCGATTTGAGCAACAGAAGATTTTCGAAAAAAATCGATCTTTACCCATTGTTCTGTTTTGACAGATTTCTTCCACTATTTGCATTTGCCTCTTAATCTCTTTCTTTTTGAGTTCTTTTAAGAGAAAGAGCTTTTTGAAGAAGTTTCTACAGTAGCTAATGTTTTAATGGATGTTTAACTTATGTTAGAACTGAACCAAAGTGGATTTGTTATTTTGATTGCACTAATAATGTTGCTAATGAAAATTATGTGAAGTTTTGTATGAAGAAAGTTTTCAAGTGTAGGGAGAGAAGAATGATCTGATGTGATGAAGAATGGAAAAAAGCTCAAGCTTGAGGATGCCCATGTCACCCCAAGAAATATCCAAGAGGTACAAGTGTCAAAGCTTGGGGATGCCCAAGGCATCTCCTTCTTCATCAACAAAGATATCAGGTCATCTTTCAAGACACTATATTTTTATTGCTTCATATGCTATGTGTTGTTCTTGGAGCGTCTTTATTTTTGTTTTTTGTTTTCTTTTGTTTTGTTTCCTGTAGAATATGGTTGGATCCCAACATATTTATTTTGGAGAATGGCACACTCTATTTTAATTGCATAGAACACTCTGGTTTTCACTCTATTGTTCTGCGAGTGTTCTCTTTTGCTAGTACTGCGTTTAGCTCTTGTTTTCCACTCGTGTTTTGTTCAGAGCTTGTTAGTTTTATTTAGTAAGGTATGATTCGCTCTCTGGTATTTATTGATTATTATCTATGAGAGTTGTTTCAAATAAATTGATTGGTGTTGGAGACGAGTAAAATGTTTCATGCTTATAGTGATGCAAAAGGAAGCTTGTTTAGACTGTGGCATAGACTTTGGCATGTCATGTTGGATGTTATTTTAATCATATGCTTAGTAGTTATTTTTGTAGCATGACTTGTCTCAAATATCTGATAGTGCTTAATGTGTCATTGAAAGAATAATGCGGTGTTTCCATCATACAAAGCATAATATTGTTGTATTCTCCTTTGATGCTTTATTGGGTTGACTTGGCACATGCTTAAATCATGTTATGAATACAAACCAATCACCTAAAGCCTCTATGATCATTTATTTTTTGACTTGTAATATAATTTTATGCTTTGATTAATAATATTTTTTCGCTATGCATGATTATGGCCATTATTGCTCTCTTAGTTGGTCGTTCCTAGTATTTTGCTAGCCTTCGCCTGTACTGAGTATGAGCTCATCCAACTCACAAAAACCAAAGTTTGCCAATTGTGTCCACCATACCTACATATATGTGGTATTTTACCGCCACTCCAAAGTGAATTGCTTGTGTGCTACCTTTAAACCTTCAAAAAATTATTACTTATTTTGTGTTTTGTTTTAGCTCATGAGAAAGTGTTGAATGCTTTATCATCTCTTTCATGTTTATTATGGCTTCACACCTTGACTAGCATGCATAATGTGCTAGTCCCTAATATTGCAAAAGAGCAGGCGTGGGTGCCCAGCCCACTAAATATAAATTGAACCAATAACCAAAATCTCCTAACACTATGTACTTGAGAAATCATGAACCTAGCTTGTTCAAACAAAGGAGAAGGGGAACTTTATTGTTCTCTCTATGGGAGCCGCTCTTGAAGCCATTAAACATGAAAGAATGATAGATCATTTGATGCCATTCATTGACATAGACATACATACCTCTCAAAATATATTTTTAACACCTCTATTGTATTCAAAATAAAAAAGCTCTAGCACATGAGTAATCTTGCTTCCCTCTTTGCATGGGCCTTTCTTTTACTTTTATGTTGAGTCTTCATCTTCTAACTTTATGCACCAATTAAGAGAGCATAGTTGTCATTCTGAGTATAATGTGCATAGTCCCAAAATTTATTATTGATCGATTCATGATTATGTTACTGCTTGTCCTCAAATTACTTATATGTAGTCACCCTTTGAACTTTAAAGGTTTCCTGGCATTTATGTTTCGCTACTTTATAAAGGACAAGCTGAATACCACTTTGCTATGTTTTCTCTATGCTAAAAAAAACAGTTGCTTTCAGTGCACAATTATTCATGATCTTTTGTTTGAGTTACTTCTCATGTTGCAACATAGTTGCTAAGTTCTATTGTTAGAATTATGTCTATCATGCCTATGTTTAGAGTACTTTGATCCCATCTCACAATGCGTTTACAATAACTTGATCAAGATTGTGTTGGCTTCATGTCACCTTAAAAATTATTTTTGTTATCACTTACCTACTCGAGGACGAGCAAGAGTTAAGCTTGGGGATGCTGATACGTTGCAAATGTATCTATAATTTTTGATGATCCATGCTTGTTTTACACCAATTTCTATATGTTTTGTTTACACTTTGTTGCACTTTTATGCATTTTCTGGAACTAATCTATTGACAAGATGCCACAGTGTCAGTTCCCTGTTTTCTGCTATTTTGTATTTCAGAAAAGTTGTACAGGAAGTATTCTCGGAATTGGACGAAAAGAAAGTCGAAGTTCCTATTTACTGTAACGAAGACGGAGTCCGGAGGGCAGACGAAGAAGTGCCAGGAGGCGGCCACACCATGCCTAGGCGCGGGCCACCCCTAGCCCCGTCTAGGGGTGGTGTGGGCCCCTCGGGCGCCCACCGACCTCGCCCTTCCGCCTATAAATTGCCTCCCGACATGAAATCCCTAAATCAATCAGCCTCCATCCACGGAAAGTTCTGTAGCTCCGCCGCCATCGAAGAGAAGTTTCAGGGGACAGAAGTCTCTGTTCCGGTACCCTGCCGGGACAGGGAATTGGCCCCGGAGCCATCTCCATCGACTCGACCGCCATTTTCATCGATGTTGCTGACTCCCATGATGAGGAGGGAGTAGTTCTCCCCCGAGGTTGAGGGCTTACCGGTAGCTATGTGGTCTATCTCTCTCCCATGGTATGATCTTTGTGATCGTAAGCTTTGTAATCTAGTTGAATAAGTAGATGTTGTTCTTCAACTATTATGCTACTCAAGTGGTTTTATTATGTGATCTTCGGAGATACCTTGTCCCACTGTGTGAAGGTGACAGTGTGCACCCCGTGCGTGTCTTTTAGGCTAAAATTTACACAAATACTTATAAATTGTGGTGTCTTGTTAGTACTATATTTGGATGCTCAGAGTGACAGCACGAGGCTTCCCTAGATTTGGAATTTAAACTTGAAGGAGTGCTTTTATAGCCCCCATGGTGAATTTGTGTTCGTTATCCAACCGGAGAGTGGTTCAGAGTAGCATAGTGAAGAGATGATATTTATGTATTCAATTATGATATCATTGTTGAGAGTGTCAACTAGTGAAAGTATGATCCCTAGGCCTTGTTTCTAAGTATTGAAACACCGTTTACAACCAGTTTTGCTACATGTTTGCTTTCTGCCATTTTTATTTCAGATTGCAATTACCACTCATAATCATCCATATTACTTGTATTTCACTATCTCTTTGCCGAACTAGTGCACCTATATACCTGACAAGTGTATTGGGTGTGTTGGGGACACAAGATACTTCTTGTATCGTAGTTGCAGGGTTGCTTAAGAGGGATATCTTTGACCTCTACATCCTTGAGTTCGATAAACCTTGGGTGATTCACTTAAGGGAAACTTGTTGTTATTCTACAAACCTCTGCACTTGGAGGCCCAACACTGTCTACAAGAATAGAAGCGTGCGTAAACATCAAATAACAATCATGATAGACGATGATGCCTACTTTGCCCACATCATGGTTCGATCAATGCACCTATTTTTGTAGTCATGGAGTCAATCATAAGCTATGAGAAGCCGATGAACTAACTATCTTCTTGTTTCAAACTCACCCGATGGACGGTGATCTTCTCAACAAGCCCATAGCGAACTATGCTCAGATGAGATGATCTACAATGGGCGTGTTCCACAAGCACCCATCTCTCCCACTGCGATCCACCGTGCTCTTAGCCACCTCATGGAGCATAAGGCACATGCCATCGGGTACCTTGCGATGAGCCCTGAGTGTAGGATGTCCTAGTTTACTGCCTTTCTACAGAAGTATTACCTTTGAGGAACCCGAGTATTGGGTTCTTGTTGTGGTGCTCCTTCTAGTATTGATGGTGGTGATGAAAATCATGACGATGATGTATATTTTTGGAGTAGCTAGGTTTGATGAAAACTCATGCCAAGTCTATATATTTTTTGTGGTAGCTAGGTCTGACGAGGAGGTATGTACTAACCCTCTCAGTTCATGAATTTGTGTTGCATCATGAGCCGTTCTTCGTGGACTCATGGTGCAACAATCTAATCCACTGCTAGAACTATGGTTATGCTTCTGATTATGTGCTATAAATTAGTTGTGCCTGGAATGCTATTATGTCGAACCCCTTGTATGCAATGTTGATCACTTTGGTAAGCTCACCACAAAGCCAACGCGGTAACCCTATGCGGGAAACGGCTCATAACCACACGAAACCCGATAACGTGAAACAGAAGAAGGACCCAACCAAACGATGGAATCTGGGCTTTTGCTATGATGCTTAAAACGAGTTGTTAGCAACGAATCTAATTGCACAATGTGATTTTTATGTCGCATGAACTTCTACAGCTTTCTACGGAGCCAAGTTTCCTAGATGCAAGAAAAATCTACGAGCAACCAAACTCGCCCTATAAGCTCAGCATTCCAACTGTTAAAAATAGCTATGAAGATCATCTCCTACCTTCTCTTTCTTTTCTCCAAATCAAATCTGTGTCCGTCCCAAATCCTCCTAAGGCCTTGTTCGGTTTCCTATGGATTGGACAGGATGGACTTGAATTGAGGTATATTAAATTTCATGTAAGTTAAAATTCTCTTTAATCTCCTCCAAATCACTTACTCCCTCCATTTTTATATGTAAGGCCACTTTGTATTTTAAGCTAATTTGATCAATAAAATATAAGTTATATGACATTGAAAATATATTGTTGGATATAACTCATGTTTTGTTGTTCAAATTGTTAGTCAAAGTTCTACCTTAAAATGCATGGTGGCTTTATATTTTGGGATGGACGGAGTAGTAGGGGATTAACCGATCAAGGCCTAATGAGGACATTCAAAAGGTTACAAGGAAAATCTTCTAAGTCAAAATCTTCTGCTGATCGAGCTCTTAGCTGGGGGAACAGTTAAGAGACAGTGAACTTTGACAAAAAAAAAAACAGAAATTATCTGGAAGGTTGGAAAACTCGGCTCAAATGCAAAGCCAGGAGGGGACAGCATTTGTTGGGTCAAACGCAGAAACACGGTAAAAATAGGTGACGAACTGTACTCAAGTTACAACCAGGGGCTTCAACTGTCCCATTAACAAGTCCATCCAACAAACTGAATGGATATTATAGCTCTAAAGCGGATTTGTGATGGAGATATCTCAGTTTCTTCCTGGTGTTCGCTTCAGATCGTCTCTCACTGGTTCAGTGAATCAATTCATCAATCAATGACAGGTCTGAAGTGTGGGGGGTGTGTGTCTGATATCAAGATGTTCGCGGCTAGCTTTTCTTCAGTTTCTTTTCATCATGTCAGGCGTTCTTTGAATGTTGCTGCATTCTTCAGTTTCTTTTCACCATATCAGGCGTTCTTTGAATGTTGCTGCATACATACAGCTAGGTCGTGTGAGTTTGCTGTCTCTCCTGTGATTTACTACTCTGCTCATAAAGTGCAACATTCTCTATAAAAAAACTATCAAAGAGAACATAACACCTCAGATACAGATCAATGCACAGCACACAACGAGCCTTTTTATTTATCAACTTCAACATATAACATGTTTTTATTTAGATATAAGACAACAAACAAGCTAATTAGCTATAGTAACCGACTGGCTTCCGGGATTATTTGTAGCTCATATACCTCAAAGAACAACATCACTAAGCAATTTTTTTCTTTTTTCGCTTTCAAAAATGCTCATGGGAAAGCCACAATTTTTTAGCCTCTCTGAAGTTCTACACATCAAGGTACTTGCTGGCTGTGTGAACATCCTTGTCTCCTCTTCCACTGCAGTTCAGCACCACCCTAACACCATCTGGCAGTGTCGGGCAGAGCTTCTCAAGGTAGGCAAGCGCGTGGGACGTCTCCAGGGCAGGGATGATGCCCTCCAACCGAGAGGTGCGCTTGAAAGCTGCATGTGGAGATCAGCAGGGGAAGGAGTTAGTTGCCGAAGATAGCAGACACGAAAGGAGCTGTTTAGGCTAATGAACCAGTTTTCAACAAAAATCAAACCAACAGGCTTAAGGCAAGTTATTGTTGCCCACCTGAAAAGCAACACGCTAATTGGCTTACTTAAAAGAATATCAGTATAACATCATTATGCTCTGTAAAATTCAAGAATATCACTAAACATTGTGCCAGTGAGGACTGAAAGCTATCATTGTTTAAAGATTTGTCCATCTTATATTTTCTAAAATTCAGTCACATGCAGCCAATATCCAAGACTGCAACATCAAGCATGTGTTTAACATGAGTTACTGAAGGTTTATAAGCTACGGGATCAGTATGTTAAAAGGACACCACGTGCTACTTTCCTATAATTCAGTCGGTGGCAAATGCCTTTGTATTATTGCTTGGGCATTGCAGTATTCAAGATTGCAACATCAACCATCTGTGCAACTTGAGTTAGTCAAGGATTACAAGCTATTGATAAAGCATGCTGAACAAAACATACCACAAGTTATTTATATGTAACTCAGTCACCTGTGGATACCTTGGGGTTACATTCGTTATAATATTGCAACATTTTTATGTGATGCAATATCCAAGATTAGCCTACCCCAAAATGACTGGGAAAAAGGTTTTGTTGTTGTTGTATGTTGTTGATGCGATATCCAAGATTGCAACATTGACTATACATGATTACCCGAGTCGATGAAGGTTTACATGCTACCAATTCAGAACATTTTATCACACAACTTGATATTTTTGTGTAATACAGTCTCTTTTGGATGCCTTGCTACTCTGAAGATTTTACACCTTCAGCAATGGCAAAACAGACCATTCAAATTCACATGTAATCTACAACAGCTATAGTGAGACTAAAGCACAATTTTGTTCCACTCACATAGAGAAAATTCAAAATATTCGCAACATTATTTAGAACTATAAGCCTGGCACTATCAGCATTTAGTAGATGAAAAGCAACTACAGCCAGTATTCAGGCAAGTGATGTATGACAAGAAACAGAAATAGTAGAGAAACATACCGTCCAATGCTTCCTGATCTGTCACACTACCATATTCAGCACGTCCAATATCCCTCAAGAAACTGTGCTCAGGTCCAACACCAGGGTAATCCAACCTATCATTTGAAACAATGGATAGTTAGTCCACTTGCTGTAAGAAAATAAATCTTGCAATGTAAACATCAGAATATTTACCCAGCACTGATGGAGTGGGGTTCAATAACTTGGCCATCGGCATCCTGCAATACATAACTCAGAGAACCGTGGAGAACTCCGACTTCCCCCTTTGTCAATGTTGCAGCGTGTTTGTCAGTGTCAACACCGTGACCAGCAGCCTCCACTCCAATCAGTCTAACATCTTGATCATCAACAAATTCATGGAAGAGGCCCATGGCATTTGATCCACCCCCAACGCAAGCAACCAACACATCAGGCTTGCCACCCCACTTGTCCATGGCCTGTCTACGGGTCTCCTGGCCAATCACCTTATGGAACTCCCTCACCATCATTGGGTATGGGTGTGGCCCAGCAACTGAGCCCAAAATGTAGTGTGTAGTCTCTACGTTAGTGACCCAATCACGGATGGCCTCCGACGTGGCATCCTTCAGCGTTGCAGTCCCAGCATGTACTGCCCTTACCTGTGTGAGTAAAAGGCAGCAGACACATGATGAGAAAACCAACAAGATTGTTCCAAAGAACAATATGAACAAAGCACTCTGCATCTCACAGCGCATGAGTTGCAAGACATGTAATGGCCTCACCGATAACTGAAAGTGCAAGATAGAAGTTCTGCCCATACCTCTGCTCCAAGAAGCTTCATCCTGAAAACATTAAGCGCCTGCCTCTCCATATCCTGCGCACCCATGTAGATGATGCACTCCAGCCCAAACCGCGCGCACACTGTGGCAGTGGCAACTCCATGCTGGCCAGCGCCAGTCTCGGCAATAATACGCTTCTTGCCGAGCCGCTTGGCCAGCAGAGCCTGCGCCACGGCATTGTTGATCTTGTGGGCACCGGTGTGGTTCAGGTCCTCCCTCTTGAGGTAAATGAGCGGGCCGGTGCCATCGGCGCGCTTGTAGTGCTCCGTCAGGCGCTCCGCGAAGTACAGCGGGCTCTCGCGGCCCACGTAATCCTTGAGGATGCCGTCGAGTTCTTCCTGCAAATAGCAGCAATGCCGTGTCAAGATAACTGCATTTATGTCCAATATTTTTTTCCTAACCAACATGTCTTCCGATTAATTTAATTTTGCATGATTTTGGGACAATAGTAATGGCTACCCAAATTACAGTGAAATTCTCCATGCTCTGACTTTGACACCATACCAAAAGAAAGTAAACTCTAGCACCTCATGAGCACAATTGGTGACAACTATGAATCAAAAACAGTATGGAGAAACTCAATTCCTTAGTAGTATGTTGAGACTGGCTCTTGAAAAGGGATTTAACCAATAGCCGAACCTGCTGGCAGATAAAATAGATACTTACAGAAAAAACAACGGGTTCAGAGGAGAATACTACGAAAATAGATGTGACCGCTCCCCACTAGTACCACAAAACGAGACATGGCAGGAACCCCAACAGGTAGTCAAAATCAAACCGTACTACCCGCAAAGCCTCAAGTTCTGCAGGCAGAGGATAAGAATTAAGATCACCCCACAAATCAGCCATCAACGTCTCCTCTCCCGTATCACCTCCTACGAAATGGGCGCCTAAACGGTGGAACCGCGCAGAAATTAAGCCCGCCAGATCCTGGATAGCCGGGAGGCCCCCGCGATTACCTGGAAGTCCTTGTCGTCGGCGAGTGCGTGGAAGGCGGCCTCGAGCTCGGTGAGCGCGTGCATGAGCGTCTCGGGCACGTACTTGCCCCCGAACTTGCCGAACCTGCCGAGCGCGTCGGGCCTGGCGACGCCGGCCCCCGCGACCTCGGCCCCGTTCACCCGCTCCGCCACGGGGGAGGGCGCCTCCGCCGCGACGGCCTTGGCCGGCCGCATTGCCGCGGCCGCCACGACGGCCCTCCGGGCCGGCGCCGAGGGCGAGGCCATCCGCAGGACGGCGCGGGAGGGCAGCGGCGCGCGCACGGCGGCGGCGGCGGCGGGGCTAGGGTTCCTGATAGCCGAGGTGGCCATTTGGGTGCGGCGAGGTTAAGGATTAAGAGGATCGGATTAAACAAGGGTGAGTGGGTTGTGGAACACGAGGGTGCCCCGGGCGGGTATATAATCCGGTCGCCCACGCGCGCGGTTGGTGGTTCCACGTGGTGCGTGGCTGGGAACGTGGGCTCGGTGTACGGGGATGGAGGTGTGTGGACTATGTGAGGGGTTGTGATGGTGTTGGTGGACTGCGTGCAGGGAGAGAGTGGGTACGGGGCCCGCCGGATCGGGCAGCCGGCTCGGTACGGCGTCCTCTCGTCTCGCTGGTCTGACTCTTACCAGTTCTGAGGATCCACGTCGACGGCCCTACGTGGGCCGTTCTCCGCCGACCGGTGTGTTAAACCGCTGACTGATCGTGGTTGGTTTTTTTCGACTTGGTGTTCGAATCACGTGCTGCAAGCCTGCAATGCATGAGAAAAAGGATAATTTTAGCACTTAAAACGGCACCGAATGCATTTTAATATTTCCATATCCGGTTTTAATGAATCCGTGGATAAGGATATCCGATTCTGAAGTGGTACTTCCGAAATATAATATACTAGCAAATAGCATGCAGATAACGATTATCCAAAATTTAATTACTCCCTCCGATCCATACTAGTAAAATGGATGTACCTACCACTAAACCCAATATTCCGATTTTTTTAGTCAAAAGCCAAGGCCAATCTTGTGAGGTTAGTAGTTATTGAGTTATCAAATTCATTTGGCGAGCATGTCTAGCTCTAACAATGCTTGAGTTTTCGTGCATTGTGTATTTTTTTTTCTTAACTACACAAGATTGAAAGTTTAAATCTCTTTCAAGATTTGTAAAAACTATAATTATCTACCAATAAGAACATATATCTGACTATTTTTGTTTCCGGTCCGAATTCGTCCCATTTCCGATTTGAATCCGATATCCGGTATATCTGCATTCGAATCAGAAACAGATCAATATATGCTCCGATCTGAATCTGAATTTGAGAAAAATATATGGTAAAAGATATGATATCACGCAAAATTCGATCAGATCCATTTATACCCCTAATAAGAACTGAGATCACGTAAAACATGGGGAAGGTGTACTTGGCTGCTCTTCCGTTGCCAATGTCGTGCGGGTCTAAGAAATTTCCAAAGCCTAACAAAGCGTAACTAGATGTCCTTGTTTTGTTGACGGGAGTGGTGTTTTGGAACATGGGAGCATATGCTCCCTTTATTTTAAAATGCATCTTAAACATATTTTGAATTTCAAAAAAATTGAAACCAAAAATTCGCATGTAAATCTTCTCGTGCTACACGCTTACAAAGTTGTTTCATAAAAAATCAACTTATCATGTGACGTGTGTAAAAAAGACAAAACTCAGTGCTAAAAATAATGCTTTTCACAAGATAAGTTTTCTCTTTTTTATATAGACCACAAAAAAAATTGGTTTTTCGTGAAACTTGATGAACGAACATATATTATGAAGATGTACATGTAAAAAATTTTGTTAAAATTTTTCGACATTTCGAAATATGATTTTTTGGTAGAGGGTGCATACGCACCCGAGAGCCGAATTGAATTTCCGAAAACTGTAGTACTTCTTCCGTCTCATCAAACATACTTTGCTAAAACTCAAATGTATCTACATACTATTTAGTATCTAGATAAATTTAAATTTAGATAAATCTTAGATAAGCTTCATGAAACAGAGAAAGTAATTAAACATTACGTACGTAAGACATTGTACGGACAATAAGCCTGGATAACCAACCAGGCTGGAGGGATGCTTGAATCGCCTGGCTCGAACTATGCATAGGATAGAAGTATAGGACTAATATAAAGTTTGGAGTATGTATGTTACCAAAAGGAAAATTTGGCGAGTTTGAAAAAAGTGACAAATAATTGAGAACTTATGTGCGGTTTTGAAACGCGACACGTCGAAAGGACCTAAAAAAGATCACACATGATGTGTGGGAGCAAGGGTTTTTTTTCTCGTTTCCCAAAAATATCATGGGATGTGTCATACACTTAATTGTGTCTAGATGCATAAAAAATTAAACAAACTTTCGACATATTTTTATATAGAGAGGTAGTATTATTCGTCTGCCTCATTAAGCCGCCTAAGTTGTTTATGGATGGAGAAGTATCCGGTAGCAGACCCGAGTTGTACGTATATAAATTTTTTTGGACAAGTAAAGCAGACACCAGTAGAGATCTTGCCCGCGCGTCGTCCCCGGGGCGACGCCAGAGCGAACCCTAGCGCCACCAGCCGCCGTCTCCCCTCTGTATCCCTCCCTCTGCCGCTGCCGTCGGCGCCGGCCACGGTGGCGGCGGGCCCCGGCGCCAAAAGGGGTCGGGTGTGGTCGTGGCGACGACCTGATGTGGCGGTTGGGGTGGCTGCTGCGGGGAGGCGAGCACGGCGTCCGGGACCGAGATCCCCTGATGTGCGGCGGCAGCTGCTCCTTCCATGGCCTTCCGGCGATGGGTGGTGGTGGTGGTTGCGGGTCTGGTTCCCACACAGAACCGTCGTCGGTTCTCCTGACGGCGCGAGGAGGGGGCAGCGACTTTGCGAGGTGTGGATGGTGTGGTACCGGCGTCCAAGACCGCGTGGCGTGGCAGGCCCGATCTTCGATCTGGGTTGCGTGGGTCTCGGATGGTGCGTTCACCGATTCCTCCTTCGTTTTCGCTGGCTAGCAGATGGCGGCGATGGGGCATGTTCGTTTGTTTCGCAGTTTGAAGGTGGTGGTCCTAGGGTTTCTCTTTCGCGAAGATGGAGACCTTCCTGAGATCTGCCCTTCTTGATCTAGCCGGATTGTTGAGTTTCGGAAGGCGCCGCCGGCGAATGTAACAGTGCTTCTTTTGCCTGGAGTTTGCTGGATCGGGTGGTATTCGGTCATGCGCACCCATGTTTTTATTCCAGCCGTTTGGTTCTGGAGGGAGCGGCGCGAAGCTCTGTTCTGTGTTGACATCAAGTGCCATTTTGGTCCATGGTGAAGTCAGAAGAAGAGAATATCATTAAGGCCGAATCGGAGGTCTAGCTAATGGAGATTTAAGTCTCCGCGCTGTTGAGGGACTTGCTTGGTGTTCCGGGTTTCGCAACAGTGGTATGAAAGTGGGGGCGACAACACAGGTGAAGTTCAGAGTCGTACCTTTCAGGGTGAAAAATCCAAGGTCTAGTCTTAATTGGTTGTGTCTGGCAATGACCTTGTTGGAGGCATTGTTTTGAGAGCGGGGACTATCTTCAGGGTGAAAATCTAAGATCTTTGATCGGACGACGACGGCGCTGGTGCACTGCTTCCTTCTTGGAGACGTCGCTTTTGGAGAGTCTGTATTTTAGGTGTTGTCTTGGTGGTGGATGTATTGATGTTGCTAGGCCTAGAATGTTGTAGCGGGACTTTTGTTTCTTAGTTTTCTTTTTCTTTTTTTGGCCGTGTGCATCCGTAATGCCATTAGGGTGTTGCGTTGTTGCAGAGGCTGAGTGTAATTTGTATCTTATAATATTAATATACTCTCTTTATCGAAAAAAAAGGTGAAAGTTTGAAGAGGCCAATAATTTTTGTTAGGTTCAACAGTTACAGCTAACATTGTTGTCTAAGAAGAAACAGTGTCAGTATCGTTTTCAGAGACTCGAATCATGAATATTGCATCGTCTTCGCACACTTAACTTGTAGCCGATATATATATACCAGATAAACCCCAAATTAAATCCCCACGCCTAAGGTTCCTGGCCTCTCCGTGTTTTAATCGAATGGCAATCCACATGTCTATGAACTGATGGAGTTGGTGCTGCACCGGTCGAACTCAAATTCTACTTGTGTGACAGTAATGAAACATTGTACGATTGCAGAGCTTAATCGGGACTCGGGAGTCTTCCTCGATGTAGACGTGGCCGTCGCATCTGTATGTGCACATGCGTGTCGGCGCGTGTGATGGTGCGCTCGTTTTGGTTCTCTGCAGCAACCGAGAGAAAACTGCAACTGTTGGCATGGTTAAGTTACCCTGGGAGCGAGAATACACCGACCAAGGCCGACACGTACTGCATTGCTTGCTCATACGTGGTGGCACCAAACTCTGTCGATTAAGATAAGGTGTGATGTAAGATAAGGTGTGATGTATGATGTCGCATCTTCGGCTCGAAGGATACCGGAGGACTGCAGATCATTTTTTTCGGTGCATGGACCTATATCAAGCACAACACAAAGACGCGCAGTTTTTATTCAGATTCAGGACGAAAGATGCTAAACCTTACATTCTGCATGTTTGATCGTTTTTTCCTCGCATAACGTATACGAGGTAGCTGAGACTCCCCTTCCTTCATCTCTGATACAGTTTTTTCCTCCTCCTTCTCCCAAGCATATCCTTCTATAATTCACCAGATTCTCATTTTATATCTTAAGGGGACTCCACAAAGAAGGTGAGCATGGACTAACATAGACGCATACAGCCTTCCAATCACGCGGTTTTCGCTTCTGGCGAGTCTAAGGGCATCTCCAACGAGCCGATACAAATCGGATGCCGAAACTGTGTCCGTTTGCATCGGCCGGTGAATACGAAAATGCTTATTTTTTACCGTGCGTCTATTTGCGTCTACAGGTGCCCCAGCGGTCCGACACATAATTTTTTATTACCTAATTTTCCCCTTTTTCATTTAAACATAGATAGAAATATTACACAAACTACTACATAGTTTGAAACATGGTTCAAAGTTCAAACATTGCAAAATGAGGAAACCTAATTAGCTTTGTTTCGTGGCCCTTGTCTTTTTCGTTATGAATAAAGAACACTCACAGACACCCAATCACTGAAACTAGAAAATCTAGGTGATGGCTGATGTGCCCGGTCTTCTCCGTATCTGCCGAAGAACATCCAGAAACCTACAATAGTGGATTCAATTGGACGGTGTCCATCTTCCCTGCAAAGAAAGAACACTCTGACAACACTAGTTGTCGATGTCTTCACCGGACTCGTCGGTGTGGTAGTGCATGCAGCAGGATGTCTTGTCGAACACTTTAACGATCATTTCGTCATCTCCTTCGTAGAAGAAGGTGAGCAGGCAGCCGGCCTCGAGGTTGTGGGCGCGGGCAAACTTGTCCCACCCGGTGTGCATGTACATCTTAACCTACCCGTCGAACAAGACCTCGACAGGCCACCGGCAAAAGCCGCATCTAGCCTCCCGCAGATGCAACTCGGCCGGCTCGGCGTCGTCCATGGACTCGACGAACTTGTCCGGGAGACGCTTGATACCGAGGGGGTCCTCATCGATGCGGAAGGTGAACTTGAAGCAACTCACCTCCTGCGAAGACGACGGCGCGGTAGGCGACGTCGAGCGTGGGGGTGATGTTGCTCCAGCATGGCGGTCCTGGCCACGATGACCGCGCCTGCGGCCTCAACCACCTCGCCAGCCACCTGGACCCACCATGGATTCCCTCGCGCGGGGTTGTGAGAGCGAGAAGGTGGGCGCGGCGCTACGGTGGAGGTTGTGCGGCGGCTAAGGTTTGTGTGGAGGAGATGAGTCAGCCTAGCGTGCGCCCCTCTTTATATACGTCGTAGGCAGCCGAGCAGCGCGGCACGCTTGGCAACATCATTTATTTTATTGGCGAAAATGGA
The DNA here is from genome assembly GCF_022539505.1 of Lolium rigidum. Lineage (NCBI taxonomy): Eukaryota > Viridiplantae > Streptophyta > Magnoliopsida > Poales > Poaceae > Lolium > Lolium rigidum. Next base: position 216,900,367 of record NC_061508.1, on the reverse strand, counting down.
CGGCGGCCGTTCGGCAGGCTAGGCATTACCATTAACGTGGCACACACTGCCGAAACGATGTCTCCTCGCTAGAACTAACGCGCCCCTGAAAAGCTGCATAAAGCTAGATCACTTTCAGGCGGACGCGTTGGAGGAACGAGCGATCACACGGCGCGACCGCACATGGTCCGCTCATCCAAGGCGCATATTTAGCCTAGGATTGCGTCTCGGCGGACAATCCAAATAGTGTGCATCAGGTCGTTAATTCTAGGTGCAGGCGTATTTTTCAACTGCGCGGTCGAGCCGTTAGAGATGCCCTGATTGAAGGAGATGCGAGCCGCCAAACACGGGCTGACGATCAATTTCCCGGCACCTCCAGCAGCTAGTGGCGAACTCGCAACCTGTCAACCACACAAGTCGTCCGGTCGTCCTCGTTTCTTCTTGCGCTCCGGGGTCCGGGCGCACGCCGGCGTCACGTCGCACGGATACGTCGACGCCTTGCCGATCCCGCCGCCAGCAAGTTACGTCGTCGTCGTCTTTTCACCAACCCCTCGCCACGCGACGAGACGGAAACAGAACGGAACGACGCCGTGCTACTGCTGCAAACGTACAGTACCTCAGTCCCTGGTCAAGGATCAGCAGCTACAAGCTGGTCTCCGCGAACCTGCAGGTGGAGTGGTGGACGATGCAGCACGGTGCTGCCGCAGCCCCACCGACCGCCCATGTCGCCATCTGCCCATCTCCAAGGAGTGGTGTATCTCTCCGATTGCGACACTACCCTCTCTGCATAATAAAAACGAAAAGAGACCTGCTCTTGGATGGACGCCCTGGACGGGTGTCGTCCCTCATCTCAGGAGTCACACGACATGGGATGAGATACGGGTGTCCCTGGCCAATTCCATCTATGCTTCCTTCCTAGTAACTGGTTTTGCTGATTCATTAGAGACTAAACTAAATTCCCCCGTGTCTAATTAAGGCTCCTGCTGGCCTCTTCATGTTTTACCGAATCTTTAAATCTACCAACCGATGGAAGCTTGCGCTGCACTGCTCCAACTAAAATTCTGCTGCTAGTGGTAGTGGGTAGGTTTCAGACATTCTGTAGTAGTATCCAATTTGCACCTCGGTAACAAAACTTCACATGTCTTTGTCATCTTGCTATAAACCTAGAACACCAACTACTTCGTATATATTTCACATGGAGTCTCTGCGCGCTTGTATTACTAGTACACATGAAGTGCTACATACAACGTTTCCTTTTGGAATTCTGAAACTTTTAAATATGATTTTTCGAATTCTCGGAAATAAGGAGCCCCCTGCGTCTCGGCCGTTTGGGGTTTCCGGTGTATTTTCTCCACTTTTCTCTAAAGAGCTCAATTCGAACTCGATTGGAAAAATTTGCATGCAAAAGAGGAATGCTGTCTCTAAGCTTGAACATGCTTTTTGGAGCAAAGGTTTTCTGGTGGTTAATAATTCGTTAAATATGATCTTAAAATGTCTTGGCATCGCGGAGAACCAACCTGAGGTTGGGTGGTTAGGAGGATGGTTGTATCCCCAGCCCACCAGAGTTCAAACCCCAGGTTTGACATCTGTGTGTCTCATAAAAGGCGGAATATTCATTCAGTGGGAGGCGACGTTCCCGTCGATAGCGAGGCGCCTATGGTGACTTCGTCAATTTCAAGATCCAATCCGCCGGCTCAGTCTTCTGGAGGTGCTCATAGGGGTAGGGTGTGCGTGTGTGCGTTCATAGGGGTGAGTGTATGCGCGTATATGTGAGCGTCTGCGTTTGTACTGTGTTTCTCAAAAAAAAAAAAAAATGTCTTGGCATCGCAAACCAACCATTCACTTTCTTTTTTGATGAAAACCAACTATACACTTTCAGTATAGCCTCCAAACCAGATATGCTTGTTAAAAGAATCACTGGCTCAAGAAGAGTGCGAGATTTGACCGCCCACAACCAAGATCCTGATATTAGAGAGTGGAAAAAAAAAGGACGAGGAATGGCAGATATATGTACATTTCTACGCTACTGCTACTTTAGGTTTAAGCATACGAGTCGAAGTTGCAGCACCGCCGGAGGGCACCAGGAAAAATCTTGTGTCGTTTGAAACCATGCTGCTCTCTCAACTTTTCAACCACATGTGTGCAGACCGTGAAACTACCAGACACAATCTTCCAGGCAGCTGGTTGTACCAAATCTTCCAGGCATTATCTGTCTGTGCTATCTATCGCCTTGTAGCCGAGTCAAAACGGGGCAAAAATGAAAGTGGAGGTAAAAGATTATTGTTGGTGCGCATTTGTTGTGGAAGATGTCTTGATAAGAAAAGGTACAAAGTAAAAAAGTTCGCAAAAAGGATTACTCTACCCAGCGGCGACCCAATGCTTTGCCTCATCCTTGATCAACTTTAGAAGGATTCTTGTTGGTGCCGAAGACCCATGCATTTCTCTTCGTTCCAAATAGTCAAAGAATGAGAATAGTGAAGGTTGCCGTGGTCTTGCCATTGGTCGTATTTTTGCTCAACATGTTTATCACCAAGTATCAATGGAAAGGTCCATCGATCAATTTGGCGGTGTCAACTGACTCGATGCCAAGCCACCTTGATCATACCCAAAGCCTCTTGGTGTAGGCGATGATGGGAGAAAAGATGTGCCATCATTTCTTGAGTTTGTTTGGAAAGAGGTATAGGCCCGCAATTTGGTTTAAACCTGATGTTTCTGCGTTGGCGGCCATCGCTATTTGCAAGCAAAGTTACGAATGCACATTACTTCTAGAGTAGTATTAGCTGAGTTAACGCATTTTGTTTAGCTTGATTTCCATCCAACACCAAAAGTTAAAATATTATTACACTTACCACATGGATGCATTTCGCTCTTTCAGAATAAGAACGGCTCGTTAATAAAACCCCTGTAATTTCAACATTACAATCACCAGACAACCATCGGTATTACTTTCTCAACATGCCAGGCACATGAGCAGCCAGAAGAAACATGTCAACTCCACGCGAACAAAACGTTAAAAGAAACAATCCGAGGGCAAGTAGATCGAATTGACAGTTATGCTAAGTCAAGTTCTACATGTTTGCAGGAGTCTATTACATGGCTGCAGTATGCTATGTCAAGTTTTACATGAATGCAAGGCGGCTTCTGTTCAGAGATGCCCCCACAGCTTGCACAGTGTCTACTGCTACAGAAAGCTCATGTTTCAGATGAGCATTTCTACAAAAGATACACTAGCAACATTTGGTGCCGTTGCCAAAGCACCTGAAGCCGAACAAAAAAGAACCCTGTTCTTAATCTAACCAAGGCAGGACCTAAATTACAGGATTCTAAACTGTGGGGAGTATATGTGGTGCCTCCAATCTCTGACACAAGACGCGGTACAGATGTCTGTGACGCCATCTTGCGAAAACGCTTATGACGTCTTGACATACTTGCCAACATACGCCTGCATGAGAGACAAACAGGTTAGGGAACATAAGTGAGGTAAAAGTGTAGTTGTTCAGCGGGGATGAGGAAGCTGAGGTGACCTGTACAAGTTTGCTTAATTTTTCTTTCGAGTAGGACATGTAGACGTCAATCTTCTCTTTACTTTGAGGGGTGTTTTCAACCGTGCTTGTAACTTTGTCCACAACCTTTTTCACAATAGTTTTGTGAACCTCTCTGGTTAAATTGCCCTCTTTCCATGTAGGTTTAAGTGCTTCCTTGACAAAGTCTGCAAGTGCAAGTTTAAACATCTTCAGTGCCTTGGACTCCTTGTTCTTCTTACTGTCACCGTCTTCAGGAGCCTCACCATCAGTATCTTTGGGCTCTCCTTTCTTATTTTCTGAAGGCACGGTGGTTTCATTAGCTACTGTCGTAGCAGCATGACTAGTCGGTACAACCGCTTGGGGTAAGAGCACTGGATTGCCATTGCTAATACCAGCTGCCATTGGTGCCTGAAGTGTTTGGGGAACTTGCTGTTCAGATGGAATAGAGTGTGTGAGCTGGACCATTCCTGCCTGTTGCTGCGCCCAAGGCCACGGATTGGGTTGAGCATCCACGGCTGCACCAGACGAACCAATCATCAAGTTCGGATTCAGATTAGGCTGGGGTAGTTGTAGTCCATTGGTACCAGGCTGCATTATGAGGGATTGTGCCAAAGATGTTATTACTGCACGACGTAAGTCTTCCTCACTTGTTGCCGCATTACGAGGAAGGGGAGCTCCAGGCATATCAGCTGAGCTGGAGCTTGGCAATACTGATAACCCTTGCAAGGTGTGACTCTGACTTTGCATATAGGGAGCAACAGGCTGGAAATTATGTGTCTTCTGCATGCTTTGAGTACCATTATCATGACTAGGCACTCCAGATAACCCCTGCAAGGTTTGATTCTGAATCTGCATATTTGGAGCACCAGGACGAAAATTATGTGTGCTTTGCAGAATTTGAGTACCACTGTCTTGGCTAGGATTGGACATGTCAATGTTTGCCTGGCTCTGCCCAGCATGCAAAGGCATTAGACTATTTTGTGAAACTTGACCAGAGGCACTGAAATTATGTCCATTAAACATAGAGAGATCTGGCAATGCCTGTGAAGTTTGAGAGTAGCCGTGTAGGTTCTGTCCCATATAAGGAGGTACTGGCTGATTATGCATGCCAGGACCTGAGTTATTAGCAGTTGCCTGAGAAGCTACAAACTGATCTTGCCTGTTTGGATGTAACGAAAAGTTGCTTTCATGAAGTTGGTTATTAAAAGGCAATATGGATGCAGCATCCTGCTGGCTGTTGACTGGATGAGTTGGTGCCCCAGCAATTTGAGGAACTGCATCTTGGTTCTGTGCTATTTGGCTCAAGTTTTGCCCACCTAAAAGATTAGCAGCATGAATCCCAGTTTGCACACTCAAATTGCCAGTGGTGGCAGATGCACTCTGACCATCCATGGCAGATAACTTGTCATTGTTCAGGCTATCTGCGCTTGCTTGCATAGAACCTGAAAACTGTGGCCGTTTTAAAGCAGCTATTTCAGGTTTGTTTTGCCCTTGAGGGCCAAAATCCTCCTGCGGACTAATCTGGTACTGACTCCTTCCAGCATCTTCCAATTGCCGGTTTTTGTACACATATCCAGTATCACTTCTGACATTAGTACCCTGAGAACCAAGGTTTTCCCTGTCATCTCTGGGTAAAATATGAGAGCCTACATGTGCAGCATTACTCTGTTCACCCCAATTCGAATAATTCCCTTCGGTTGTACGCCCATCACCATACTTTGGAGGCTCATCAGATGCGCTCGGTCCCATTTGACTCTGGGGAGCTTCCTCATGGAGATATGGACAAATTTCACCACGACGGCAGCGGCCTTCAGCAAAAAATTTACAGGGCCTTCTATTTTCTCTACGGTGCTCAGTCCTACTCCCATAGGATGAATCAGGACCACCTCTACCATGAGAAATTTCCCTAGCCTCATCTCTCCATCCAACATGAGAAGTGGAATCATCATGAACATATCGGCAACTTGCACCTCTGCTGCACCTTCCTTTGACAAACTCATGGCATTGCTCAGCAGACCTGTAATCTCTTCGGGGTTCAGATCTTTCCCAAGTACCATCCTCATAATGACCTCGAGGTTGCCTGCTCCGTGGAAAGTCATTTGGTTCTCGTGGATCCATGAAATCCTTGTTCTGATTACCATACCTTTCCCTTGAGTCTGCAGGATAATGCTCATCGAACTGCCTGCGCCCGCCATCTTCATGAGGAAACCTGCATTGCAAGCCTCTTCTGCATCTACCAGCTGTAAAATCTCTGCAGAGCAAAGGAGGCCCTCCAGGTATTCTGCCTCTCTCAACCCTACAATCAGGTCCACGGTCAAAATAAGGACTTCGACTTCTGCTTCTGCCTCTACCTCGCTCTCTGCTCCTGCTTCTGGAGCCACTTCTGTTCCTGTTAAAAGAAACAAATGTGGCAGAGAAAAGGTTATTATCTTTTAGTTTAATAATTTCTGAGTTCTTAAAAACGACAGATCATCTGCCAAATCAAAATGGACAAGAGAGGTTCTCAGCAGGTAAAATAAGAATAACACTTGCAGTTCTTTCTTCTAGATTGCACTGCAACAAAGATATGGTGTTTGTGTAAGTAGAGATTATCAACCAGCAAGCATAATTAAGAAAAATAAGCCCTAGCTTGTTTTATTTTGCAGCATAACCATAAATTCTATCTTGGGTACTTCACAGTTATAACTAAATTTCAACTGCAGATTAGCTCAAAAAGTTTCTTTTCAAGCAACATACATGGCACGCATAACCAAAGTACCAATACATGTGCAGTAATGCGCCAATTACTCTTCATAACAAAGAAGAAAGTATCCCTCAAAAAAAACAAAGAAGAAAGTAGTTACTTCTTCAACCATACCTGCGCGACCTGTTCCAACCACCTCTTGGAGATGGACTGCGAGTGCGCTGCCTCCATGCATCTGGACCGGATGACAACCTAGAAGAATAACCACGGCCAACAGCTGTGCCCCATGCATCACCACGTCTTCTGTCATCTGCATATTTGCTAATACCTTGGTTACCAGTTGCCTTTTCCAAAGCTACCTTACCCCAGTCATTATTATTATGCTCCTCGTCAGCCACTCGAGGAGGCTCCCATCTTTCAGATGACACTTTAGATTGCCTTTCCTTGATATCTTTATTAAACCCATCAGTGCGTTCCTTCTCGTGTGCTGAACTGCCTTGTTGCATGAAGGCATCAGGTTTTAGGTTCGAAGATTCACCACTAGGGTGCAAACCTCCATCCTTACGACGGTCATCTGTATTCTTAGGAGGAGAATCATCTTCACTGATCTCAACAACATCACGAGAAACTTCTTTCGTGTCCCACTTGGACCTCCCTTTCCTAGCAACACCACTCATTTGAACCTTTGTTTATTAGTCTTCTGATTTTCTCTGAAATAACTGATGTTATCCAAATAAGAACCTCCCTTCCAGCTTAACAAAAAATGTTCTTCTGATTTTCTCTGAAATAGTTGAAGAATATGTATACAATTATAATCAGCCAAAAAAACACTCTGACAATATAATTTCAAAACAGCTAGAGGTATCAGAAGTGACTGAAATGAAGATAGGTTGAATTAAAATGTAGATAAAGCATAAACGCATAATATGTGCATAAATTTTTGATGTGCAGAATAAGACCAAACGAAAAAATGACAAAGCCAAGGCACTTGACTGACAGAGAGTTGTATAACAATGTAGGATTAAAAATCAGGTCACGGAAAATATTGTGCTCAAGAGGGGCATGTACTTTCGCTCATAGGGGCACGAGCTCCTATTATTCGGCCAGGATATAGATATGTCCTGAGAATTTCTTACTACAATCTCGAGCGTGGAACATGTGTCACATACGCCTTCAAAATTTCACACTTTATACAGGAAATCATTATTCATTAGACACAGAAAGAGAAGATTGTGGCATTTTTGGGGGTCCTATTTGCCTTTCCTATGTGTCCCCCAAAAATACGTAAGTAGGCAAGAATATCCATGATTTGTTTTAGACGAATTGACCCATAAACTGCTGAGGCAAGAACAGCCAGATGAACAGACATAAACATCAGGGATACACCCACAGAGGCAGAAATCTTTAATTGTTTAATAACTCTGAACGAGTCGCAATTAAGACCAAGAGACAAACAGCCCCCTCATGTAAAATCATCTCATTACAACAAGAATTTACAGGTAAACAGGATTCGGCACTGTTTGATTTCTACACTTACAAGACAGCTAAATCTACAAACTTAGGGCTGCCTATCAAGAATGTTTCGCGTAGCAACCGCAGAAATCTTGGGCATCAACAACTTGTGTCGAAGTTTCTCTTTCAATTACTTTGTTCCAGCAGCTTTGCCAAACTTGGTGGATACTTAAGGTTTAATTGTTACTGTCTCTGGCTGCAGAGACCTTGGGCACTGACTTTACTCTCCCCTGAATTGCTGCGTTCCAGTGATTTCGCCAACTTGGTGGCAATTAACAATTCGTTTGTTTCTTTACATAATTGCTAGCTAGGGCCTTGATGACTAAACCAAAAGGGCAGAAACTCCAAAAGTTGCGTTAACATAATCCTGCATATGAGAAAGATAACTATCAGCTCCCATGAATTCCTTTATGGTTTTTCCCTACTGCAATTTTCTTCCAGTGATTTCTAGGCATATTAGAACCATAAGCCTAAGTTTTTTAAATAACCCCAGTACCGAACGGCCACCTTCGCTGGTTCTTCCAAAAGTCAATAAGTAAGTAGGTTTTCTGGTCAGTAAGATAGCTAGTCTACACGTACCTAGTGGGGACAATCTACACAAAAGCATATAAGAAACCTTTGGTTGCAAGATTTAACAGTTTCACAACATTTCAACATTAACTGCATATCCACAACAAATAATAAGAATGCGGTCTTTGCATACCACAGATGACTAAAACATGGCAGCTATGTACTGCCAACACCCAGTAATCATCACAAAGGAAGGAGAAAGAAAGACCCAAAAGAAATATCAGACAAACAAAAATAAGTTGGCTGCTTGCATTTGTTTGCCATTTTTATGTCTCCAGAAAACCAATATTATTCAGGATGGGCTACAAAGCTCCTTATATGGTGGCCCACAGAGAATCATGCCGGTGTACAAACAATAAAAAGAGATCCATGTGTGCTCGTTGAGAAAGAGTAAAATGAGATGTGAGTACATGACGCTAATTTACATACCTGAAACTGTGCTCCAAAGTTGTCCTGAGATGACAGAGAATGGCACCACAGCTTCTAATGTCCAAACAGAAACCATGGAACTGTGCTCAACTTAATTTCCATCTGACAAAGAAAAGATTTTTTTGTTAAAACCTGAAACAACTCCTTGAGTAAATAGAAACTGATCAACATGAGCACAAGCAAAACGGAAAAACTAACTAGTTGAAGATGTGGGGCATAGACAAAACTAATCATAGGCAAAATGTAGGCACTTATACTTCAATTCCACCGAAAACATTGTGTAAACAGTAAAAAGAACACCCTTTATAGGCCCTTGTACACAGCGAGCTATCCGTTACAACAGACGAACAACTTTTAACTCATCCATGCATTCAAAGGCACAAGCCCTAAAAGGCTATAGAACAGACAGACAAAATATGTTATCAACACCCCAAACTAAACAAATTCAGAAATACACATCCACACGCATTATCACACCTAGTCTGACAAAAATAACCAAAAGTGATTCAAGTTATGCCTACAAAGAAACAAGAGAGGACTTAGCCCACCATCTAACAGCTCTCCGAGCTACCACAACACATGAAACCGAAAACCGTCATGCCGACTGCAAGACCCAGCTACAAAGGTCGAAACGCGTAAACTCCGCACCAGATCTCACGGTGCAGAACTGAAACCAATCGGGCACCTATTCGCGCCGAGAAGAGGGTGTCCGGTCAGTCCCGAGCCGGCAGAACCTAGGCCCAGCCAACCGTCATCCACCGCGCCACATTCTTGTGGGTGCGGGCATGGGTAATAAATTTAAATTAATCAAAAGTGATTCAAGTTATGGCTACAAAGAAACAAGAGAGGACTTGGCCCACCATCCAACGGCTCTCTGAGCTACCACAACACATGAAACCGAAAACCGTCCTGGCGTCTGCGAGACCCAGCTACAAAGGTTGAAACACGTAAACTCTGCACTAGATCTCACGGTGCAGAACTGAAACCAATCAGGCACAGATTCGCGCCAAGATGAGGGTGTCCGGTCACTCCCGAGCCGGCAGAACCTAGGACCGACCAACCGTCATCCGCCATGCCACATTCTTGCGGGTGCGGGCATGGGAAACAAATTTAAATTATGCCTACAGGAAAAAGGGGAGGAAAAAAAAAAGGAGCTAGCCCAGCATCTAACAGCTCCCTGAGGTACCACACATGAACCCGAAGTCCAAAGATTTGAACTTTGGGGAACCCGGAGTCCAAAGATTTCAACTTTGGGGTGCAGCAGAGTGACAGACCGCTCTAAATCACTAGAAACGCGAAGGGGGCAGAAGTAAACCCTACAGTAGATCTAACGGAGCAGAGCTGGCAAATTCGCTAGGACACAAATTCGCACCAAGAACTGGGGGGACCTTGTCACTCCCGAGTGGGCAGAACGTGGGGCCGGCCGACAACCGTCCTCTGGCGGCGCGCCGCCGCATTCGCGTGGGGTGCGGGCGTGGGGAGGGAAATTGAGAGGAGGCTCTGGAGAGGGTGGGAGAGGAGGGAACAGGAGTCTCACCATGAGGGGCGCGGAGGCAGGAGGTCGGCGCCGGATCGGAGCGGCGCGTCGCGGGCGGGCGCGGCGCGCTGGCGAAACCCTAAAACTCGCAGCCGACGGGAGAGGGGGGGAGCACGTTTGGAGCGCAGAGGCGGAGAAAGGAATCGGGCGGAGGATTCGTCGTTAGTCGTTACGGACGCCGAGTGACGCGCGGTGGGGCATTGGACGTAATATGGGCCTCTTCCTGTTGGGCCTAAACCGGTCGCTGCTAGCTCACGGGAGTAGGTTTTTGCCCGTCGCTTGATGGTGGCAAATCCTATGCACCGCCCGCTGCGGTGTATAGGATTGGCACCACGTACCTTTTTCCCTTTTCCTGTCGCGGACGGGCCGGCCCACCAGAACTGACGCCGTCACATGTCTCCTCCTTCTCTTCTCTACATCTGGCCAAACAGCTTAGGGGTGGCGAGCTGGCAACGACGATGGCGAGGGTGGGGCGAGGCGGCAGCCGAGCTCTTGTACTTAGGGTTGAGGGCGCGGGGCTGGGGTGGCTGGACGGACTTAGGGGTTACGGGTGAGGGTGGGGATCTTGCCGGTGTCGGAGAAGGGGGAGCTTTAGAGGGATGCTCGGCCAGGAGGCGACGGACCGGCGAAGGTGGCGGCTCAGGCATGGTCCAACACGTTATTGAGCGCGCGTTCGGGCCCCTGCATGTGCGTGGCCGCCGTGAGTCCCTATTTTACGTGTTTTGCTTTAGGGAAAGCGTCAACTCCTACAGGGAGGAAGTGGTGCCATCTTCTTCCTCCATCACGTTCCTCCTGACAAGGTCGCCTCCAATCTCCTTCATTCCACACACACATACACACCACCTCACTCCCTACCTCTCTAGGTCCACTTCCTCCGCCTCCCGTTGAACCACATGTTGCCACCACGCGCGGCCGACGACATTGCCGCGCCTCCTCATCGCCCAGGCCTACTCGAGCCACCACCTATGCCAGTCTGCCGCATCCACCTCTAAATATTCCTTCTTCTCCATCCCCGGTGAGGTCCCACACCACCACCAAACCTAAGTCTTTGCACCCGCACCCTAAATCCTAAGGTTTTCGTCCTCACCTTCGCCGGTGATGCCACGGCCAGCTGCGTCGTCCACGTCTCCAATGAGGTCTTGGCCTCGCCTCCTCCGGGAAGCCGTGTCCAACGACGTCTTCCCTGTCTCTGTGAGTTGGGCGCGTACCTTCCTTTGTCTTCTTTTCTCTGCCAACTTCTTCCTTCCCCACCACCACCGAATTGTACCAGCCCACATGCCCACGCTGAAGGAGGTAAGGTACACGTCGTTGTGCCAGCGCACTACGAACATCAAATAGGATTTGTCGTGGCCGCTGGCCGGTAGACGGGGAGCTCTACTGGTCGCTGGATTTGGGTGGGAAGAAGACGACAAAGGGTATAGGAGTTTTATAGCAGGGTGAATACTTATTTGGTTCGAAGTAAAAGTTAAGGAACATTACTGAAATATAATATTTTTTCTATGATGACACTATTCATCCATTGGGTTTATAAAAAATCATCCCATCTCAATCTTAAAGGAGAAATGAAGAAATTTTACTCTCAAATTAGACATCTTTTTAAAAAGCCTATTCACTTTGGAAGTCTAAGGGATCTATGAAGTGCAAATTTTTCATGTGGTTGGTGATTCATAAGCGGTGCTTCATGGTGGACAACCTGGCGACAAGAGGTTGGCCTCATAATCCCACTAGTAGAAAACAGTTCTTTCGTCAGGCCCCTTTAGTCTCGGCCGTATTGTCGGATGGGGCTAAAGATCTGGCCACGTCGCCCGAATCCGCCCAAGCGTACGACACCCATTGATCCCGATTCGTTAGGGTCTTAGGGACCATTTGTCCCGGTTTGGGATACAAACCGGGACTAAAGGGTTATGCGGCCCGCTGCGCCTGCTGGCACCTCCTTTAGTTTCGGCTGGTGACATGAGCCGGGACTGAAGTCAAACCGTTCGTTCCCGCGAGCGAAAGCCGATCGTCGTCGCCATTACTGGCGTGGAAATCGAAAGTCACGCGCGGGCGGCCACGGGAATTTTGATCGCCGGCGGCTAGCCACGGGAATTGATCACCCGGTGGCTGGCATGTTTATCTTCACCTCCCTCACCTTTATATGCTTCACATCTCCTCCACCACTTGCCACAATCCTCTTCACATCTCCATCATCTCTCCCAAAAAGCTCTCTCCCGTCGACGTTCCGGCCCCAATGGAGCACCTCGCGCTCGTCCCGGCTCCTCGATCTCGGGTGTACTACCTCATGGCCAAAGGGATGCACTTCAAGATCACGGCCACTCTCCGTGCATCAAGGGTGGAGAAGTGGATCCGCGCCGTGAAGAGGGGTTTTCTCGATGTCGCACCAATCAAGTTTGTCGGTTTGGACTGCGAGTTCACCAACCCTCGCGAGGGTAATCAGCGCCCCGACGTCCTTCAACTCTCGGCGGTGACCGAGAATTTGGTCTTCCAAAAATTTTGGGTTGATGATGTGCCACAAGTTCTCAAGGATTTCTTGCAGGACAAGATCATCAGATTCTGCGCGCGCCGGCGCTGCTATCGGCAAAGATGTGGAAATGCTGAGTTCCTACGAAATTGATATTACGTCTGTGTTCAACCTCTAAAAGATAATCCCGAACCCCACCAAAAATCCCATTCCGAGTCTGTATAATCTGACAAATTCTACTATTGAGACAAAACTTAAGAAGAAGAAGAAGAAGAAGAAGAAGAAGAAGATGAACTAATTTTTGGATGGGCCAATGTTCGGTTGAGTTACGAGCAAGTGCACTATGCCGCTTGATACGTCTCAAACGTATCTATAATTTCTTATGTTCCATGCTACTTTTATGATGATACTCACATGTTTTATACACATTATATGTCATTATTATGCGTTTTCCGGAACTAACCTATTGACGAGATGCCGAAGGGCCGATTCTTTGTTCTAGCTTGTTTTTGGTTTCGAAATCCTAGTAAGGAAATATTCTCGGAATCGGACGAAATCAACGCCCGACATCTTAGAAATCCACGAAGCTTCCAGAACACCCGGGAGGGACCAGAGGAGAGCCACAGGGGGCCCACACATGGGGCTGGCGCGGCCCAAGGGGGGGGGCGCCCCCCTATTGTGTGGCAGCTTCGTACCCCCTCCGACTCCGCCTCTTCGCCTATTTAAAGCTCCCTGACCTAAATCTTTTATACGGAAAAGCCACGGTACGAGAAACCTTCCAGAGCCGCCGCCATCGCGAAGCCAAGATCTGGGGGACAGGAGTCTCTGTTCCGGCACGCCGCCGGGACGGGGAAGTACCCCCGGAAGGCATCTCCATCGACACCACACTACAAGAAAAGTTCTGATAGACAACGTCTCAAAATCGTCCGCTAAGGGGTATTTTTCGTCGCCCATGGGCCTAACCCGACGATATGGGTTCTGTTGTGGAAACTGCGTCAGGCAAAGTCCAACGACGTTTTTCGGTCCGTCGCGCTTGGGCGCCCTTCCGCCACGGAAAATCGGACCGTTGCGCAAGTGTTTCGGGAGCCCGTTGGCTGGCGACGTCATGCAAGCCGACACGTGGCGGACGCCGGTTAGCGCGGTTAACGGCGTTAGCCGGCTGAAACCCCGTGGTAGATGGTAGGCCCACACGAGGCCTGCCACGTCTTAAGCGGGCCGGGCCAGGCGACATAGTTTGACCGGTCAACTATATAGTCGGGCTGGCCCATTAGTTACGTGGGCCGGGCCTAACCTCTAAGGTTGGTCGGTCAAAACTTAAATGGGCCGGCCCATTTAACATGTGGGGTCCACCTTACGGCTCTGCGGGCCGGCCCAAGAAGCAAGTGGGCGGGCCGAAACACGAGTGGGTCCCACTTTCTGTTAAAGGGCCGGCCCATTTAGTGTGTGGGGTCCACCAGTGTAGCAAGTGGGCGGCCCAAAAACACGAGTGGGTCCCACTTTCCGGTTAAAGGGTCGGCCCATTTAGTATGTGGGGTCCACCATATAGCAAGTGGGCGGCCCAACAAGATAGTGGGCGGGCCAAAAACACGAGTGGGTCCCACTTTCTGTTAAAGGGCGGCCCATTTGGTGTGTGGGGTCCACCATATAGCAAGTGGGCGGCCCAACAAGATAGTGGGTCGGGCCAAAAGCACGAGTGGGTCCCACCTTCTGTTAAAAGGCCGGCCCATTTAGTATGTGGGGTCCACCATATAGCAAGTGGGCCGGCCCAACAAGATAGTGGGCGGGCCAAAAACCATGTGGGTCCCACCTTCTGTTAAAGGGCGGCCCATTTAGTATGTGGGGTCCACCATATAGCAAGTGGGCCGGCCCAACAAGATAGTGGGCGGGCCAAAAGCACATGTGGGTCCCACCTTCTGTTAAAGGGCCGGCCCATTTACCATGTGGGACCACCATATACCAAATGGGCTGGCCCAACAAGATAGTGGGCCGGCCCAATAAGCATGTGGATCCCACTATCGTGTAGCAGGGCCGGCCTACTAAAGAAGTGGGCGGCCCAAAATGAAAGTGGGTCCCACACTATCGTAAGTGGGCCGGCCCAATGCTGTTGTAGTGCCCTACTTGTTTGACTAGTCAACATGCATTAAATTTCATGAGCCTAAAATCGATATCAATGATACACACAATTACATACACAAATAAAAAAAGTAGGAAAATTACAAGGCAATTCATGTGCCCAAATAAAAAAATTACATAGAATCATTGAGGACTTCTATTAGCATCATCAATAACACGTTGACATTTGGCAATCGCCTTGATTGAATCTTGTGTACTCTTTGTCAACATATCGGCTACGGATCTTAAAGCGACAATACCATGTCTTTTATAAAGTACGGCCTTGAGATATTTCTTGTTTGATGAAAGCAATGGTCTAGGTTGACGGCTATGAGAAGATGCATCGGAAGAAATATCGAAGTTTTTGTGGGCCTCACTTCTAATGAAGATTGCTTCATCAAAGCGCATTCGATAATAATGCAAAAAGAGTTAAACGATGAACTATGCAAACATTTATTATGCAATGTAGATATAAGATAATAACAAGTTGCATAAATAAGACAATGTATGGAACTTGTACTAAGCACAAACTTACATCATAATGTTGCACGGGGTCGCTACGAGATCCTTTTTTGGCGACTATCTTCTAATGATGACTTGCTTCATTAAAAGCTGCATTACGGTAACATTGCAAACATAGTTACAACAATTAACTATTCAAACATGTATTACGCAATGTAGAGATTAGATAACGACATGTAGCGAAATAAGCACAAGATAAGATAAGATGCATGTACTAAGCACATGCTGGCTCGTTGCGGGTCCTTCTCTTGCGTGCACTAGTCGTGGTCAACATGCCTGTCATTTTAGGTTCAGCCATCAAGTGAAATGCTAATCCTCCTGCTCCATTGTCCTTAATCTGTGTTTAGATATCACATTTAAGACCAAGTCAGCTGGTTTCAAATAACAAAAAACTTGAGCTGCCAAATGAATAAGCCAATATTTACCAGATATCGGATTAAAATCAACTAGATGTTGCTTTGCATGAGATACGAATTTCGGACATTCAGATTTAGAGTAGGGTAATGCCAAGGTTTTCCACATAAAGTAAGCTGGCATTAAGAATGACCAAATGTCGGGTTCAAATCACCTTCGCGAGTTTCTCCAAGACAAGCATATCAAATAGGCGAAACATAGTAAAGCATGAATGGCATTGCTATGGCGGGGTTCCAAGTGTTAATCTCTTGCATAAGGAACAATGCATATAGGTTATAGATAATAGCGGAAGTAAACTGCCAAAATTACCAACCAAGAACTCAGATTCCAACCTTCCCTAGTGTCCCCGCTGTTAATGTTGGATGTTCTAATAAGTGGTTCGCATGATCAATCCCTAGGAAAAATAACATTGACAAGTCTGTCTATGATAATACAAAGACCAGACATGCACGCGGCAATAACTATATAAGCTAAAGACGAGGTATAATAGAAAGCAGATTGGAAATGCACATAGCATGATTATAAAAGCGAGTGTGAGAATAGCGAGACACGAGAAAACAGCTAGCGGCTAGCGGTGAGCTAATGACGTGGTATAAGAACAAGCGGATTGGAAATGCCCATAGCATGACTATAAAAGCGATGCGACAATAGCATGCGGTACAAAAACAGTTGGCAGCAAATGAATGGGTATAAGGCTATAAATATGTGGATGCACACAGGTGTCGAGTAGAATGAACGAGGATGGTAGCGACCGGATAATGCTTTTGTGCTTGTACAATATTTAAACAAACTTCATGCGAAGCAACACATCAAGAAAGTTAACGGCATATGAGATACGCAAATAACTACACAAAACATGGCTAAAGAAACACCGCGATCTAACGGGCCGGCGTACTAACCAAGGCTGCGGCGGGGTGGACGGGGGCGGCAACTTGCATTCCGGCGGCGGCGAACGCGGGAGACGATGAATCGACCCTGTTTCGGTAGAAGCGGGCGTTAGTGAAGCGGATCTGGTTGGCTGGCAAGGGATTCGGTGAAGTTGATACGGCCGCTGCGCCGAGGTAGTCGGTGGCGAGGTCGGCGGTGAAGCGGATCCGTCGGTGGCGAGGTCGGCGGTGAAGCGGATCCGTCGGTGGCGAGGTCGGCGGTGAAGCGGATCCGTCGGTGACGAGGGCGGCGGGGAGCGGATCGGGTGGGTGGACAGCCAACACGATCAAGGCTACGGCTGTGGAGGAGTATGCCGGCGGCGAAGCGGATCTAGTGCTTGTAGAGAGTCGAGCTTTGGCGTGTGAGAGTATTTTTGAGCTAATGGGGCGAATGGTTGGTGGGTGGGTGTGGGCCTGTGGGGAGGGTTCGGGATCTAGGCAAGATATTTCATTGTTACCGAATGAGCCCTCCATGGTCGGTGGGTTGTAGCTTCGGACCGAGGGTTAAAAGGGTAAAACTGGTCACGGGATTTTCGAATGGATGCGGCGGGATGATTTGGCGCGCGGCCGAAATTTTCGGTTTCAAGCTACGAGCGGAACGACAAAAATAATGTTCTTCCCCGGGGAGCTCTCATTTCTTCCTCTTCTCTTTCTCCCTCGAGTCTTTCCCACTCCCCCGGCTCCTCTCCCCCTTCTCTCCGGCGGCCTCGCCGGCGGAGGCGAGGCCGACTTCTCTCTGTATATTGTACACCCTCCGAACTAAATTAATTGATTCAACTTTCCTTAGACGTGTATGTATCTAGAGTAAAAACATGTGTGGATACATCCATATTTAGATAAGCAAAGTTGAGTCGGCTAATTTGGATCCGAGGGAGTTAGTGTTGTTGTAAGCTTAGATCCGGTGTTTCCCATGAGCGAGAATGGCGCAATGGAGTCGGGGATCTCGTCATCGGCTTCGGATCCGGCCTGTGGTGAATGCGGCGGATCTTGCCGGCCAAACCCCGATCTGGTGCCATCAATGTGATGGCGCTAACGGTGAGGCTTGCTTTGGTCGGTGCTTCGGATCCGGCCAATGGGGAAGTCAAGGCTGCTAAAGTTCACAAGCTCGGGGCATACGACGGCGTCATCCGTCTTGCCCGTGCACATCTTGGCCTTTCGGCGGCCCTTCTCGGAGCCAATATGCCGTTGCTTGAGGCCCTTCTTCTCCTTCGTCCTGGCGACTACCGGCGACACCGTCCCAAGTGGTGCGTCCCGGCGACGGAGTTCTTTGGAAAGGATGCGGAGCGAGAGATCGATGTGCGGTCGAGAAGGACTCGATTGATTTTCTTCTATATGTTTTGGGGTCCTTTTTGTAAAGTTGCGGGTTCTATTAGTTATTGTCTAGTACTTTTGGTCCTCTATGTAATTTTTTGGACTAGTTTCCATTGGCATCGATAAACTTGAATTTTGACAAGTTCACGGGGAAAAAAATTCCTTTGCACGTATGGCCTATCATGTATAAACATTCTTGAGATTTAAACTATATGTAATGTGCCATGCATTAACCCTAAACCATATATATGTAACTAACCCTAGCTGATCAAACCCTACTTAATTAAAACAAATAACCCTAAACTATACGCATGCACTTTATGCGCAAAGGCGCGGGTGCCTCTAATAATGTGTGTGCGCACTCGATCGATGATCCCTAAACCTTATACAACCACTGAAACCCTAATCCCTAATCCCTAAACCCTAAACACCCTAAACACTAAACCCTATACCCTAAACCCTAACCCTAACCCTAAACCCTAATTAAACCCTATATATAGGCCAACGACACTTAATTGTGCATCAAGCGGGCCGGGGGTGCCTCGCGGTCCTCTAATTAAATTAAATGTGCCATGCATTAACCCTAAACCATATATATGTAACTAACCATAGCTAATCAACCCTACTTAATGAAAACACATAACCCTAAAGTATACTAGCTATAACCCGATCTAATAAAAACATGCTCTATATATAGCGGCTAGCTAGCAAACCTTAGATTAACACCAATTAATATATACATGGCCTATATCGATCATGTTGTATAACATATCCACGAGATTCATTAATTAATTATATAATTATCGTGATAAATTAATTAACTCTAATTTTGACAAGTTCTCTCGAATGAAAACACATTTGATTAAGTTGCCTCATAATATATATATATAATTAGTGTGCATGCATGTCCTACCATGCATTCGTGCATATGTTTTAATGTATATTTGAACATATTCTTGGGGATTTCAATCTCTCTCTCTCGATCATCTATATATCGTTGGTGGCCAAAAAACACACATATATATGCATGCAATTTATGCGTAAAGGCGCGGGTGCCTCTAATAATGTGTGTGCGCACTCGATCGATGATCCCTAAACCTTAAACAACCCTAAAACCGTAAATATATAATCCCTAATCCCTAAACCTAAACACCCTAAACACTAAACCCTAAACCCGGCCTAGACCCTAACCCTAACCCTAACCCTAAACCCTAGCTAACCCTAAACCCTAATTAAACCCTATGTATAGGCCAACGACACTTAATTGTGCATCGAGCGGGCCAGGGGTGCCTCTCGCGGTCCTCTAATTAAATTAAATGTGCCATGCATTAACCCTAAACCATATATATGTAACTAACCCTAGCTAATCAACCCTACTTAATTAAAACACATAACCCTAAACTATACTAGCTAGCTATAACCCGATCTAATAAAAACATGCTCTATATATTGCGGCTAGCTAGCAAACCAGTAGATTAACACCAATTAAAATATACATGGCCTATATCGATCATGTTGTATAACATATCCACGAGATTCATTAATTAATTATATAATTATCGTGATAAATTAATTAACTTGAATTTTGACAAGTTCTCTCGAATGAAAACACATTTGATTAAGTTGCCTCATAATATATATATAATTAGTGTGCATGCATGGCCTACAATGCATTCGTGCATATATTTTATTGTATATTTGAACATATTCTTGGGGATTTCAATCTCTCTCTCGATCATCTATATATCGTTGGTGGCCCAAAAAACACACATATATACGCATGCATGCACTTTATGCGTAATGGCGCGGGTGCCTCGATCTAATAATGTGTGTGCGCACTCGATGATCCCTAAAACCTTAAACAACCCTAAAACCCTAAATCCCTAATCCCTAAACCCTAAACCCTAAACACCCTAAACACTAAACCCTAGACCCTAGACCCTAAACCCTAACCCTAACCCTAACCCTCTGCCCTAGCTAACCCTAAACCCTAATTAAACCCTATGTATAGGCCAACGACACTTAATTGTGCATCGAGCGGCCCGGGGTGCCTCGCGGTCCTCTAATTAAATTAATTAAATGCGCCATGCATTAACCCTAAACCATATATATATGTAACTAACCCTAGCTAATCAACCCTACTTAATTAAAACACATAACCCTAAACTATACTAGATATAACCCGATCTAATAAAAACATGCTCTATATATAACGGCTAGCTAGCAAACAGTAGATTAACACCAATTAAAATATACATGGCCTATATCGATCATGTTGTATAACATATCCATGAGATTCATTAATTAATTATATAATTATCGTGATAAATTATTTAACTTGAATTTTGACAAGTTCTCTCGAATGAAAACACATTTGATTAAGTTGCCTCATAATATATATATAATTAGTGTGCATGCATGGCCTACAATGCATTCGTGCATATATTTTAATGTATATATGAACATATATATTCTTGGGGATTTCAATCTCGATCTCTCTCTCTCGATCATCTATATATCGTTGGTGGCCCAAAAAACACACATATATACGCATGCACTTTATGCGTAAAGGCGCGCGCGAGTGCCTCTAATAATGTGTGTGCGCACTCGATCGATGATCCCTAAATTAACCTTAAACAACCCCTAAATTAAACCTTAAATCCCTAATCCCTAATAGTCCCTAATCCCTAATCCCTAAACCCTAAACACCCTAAATGCTAAACCCTAAACCCTAAACCCTAACCCTAACCCTAACCCTAACCCTAACCCAAAAACCCTAACCCTAACCCTACCCCTAACCCTAACCCTAACCCTAAACCCTAGCTAACCCTAAACCCTAAACCCTAGAACCTAAACCCTAGACCCTAAACCCTAGACCCTAAACCCTAGACCCTAAACCCTAACCCTAACCCTAAGCCTAACCCTAAACCCTAGCTAACCCTAAAACCCTAATTAAACCCTATGTATAGGCCAACGACACTTAATTGTGCATCGAGCGGGCGAGGGGGTGCCTCGCGGTCCTCTAATTAAATTAAATGTGCCATGCATTAACCCTAAACCATATATATGTAACTAACCCTAGCTAGCTAATCAACCCTACTTAATTAAAACACATAACCCTAAACTATACTAGCTAGCTATAACCCGATCTAATAAAAACATGCTCTATATGTAGCAGCTAGCTAGCAAACAGTAGATTAACACCAATTAAAATATACATGGCCTATATCGATCATGTTGTATAACATATCCATGAGATTCATTAATTAATTATATAATTATCGTGATAAATTAATTAACTTGAATTTTGACAAGTTCTCTCGAATGAAAACACATGCATTTGATTAAGTTGCCTCATAATATATATATAATTAGTGTGCATGCATGGCCTACAATGCATTCGTGCATATATTTTATTGTATATTTGAACATATTCTTGGGGATTTCAATCTCTCTCTCGATCATCTATATATCGTTGGTGGCCCAAAAAACACACATATATACGCATGCACTTTATGCGTAAAGGCGCGGGTGCCTCGATCTAATAATGTGTGTGCGCACTCGATCGATGATCCCTAAAACCTTAAACAACCCTAAAACCCTAAATCCCTAATCCCTAAACCCTAAACCCTAAACACCCTAAACACTAAACCCTATACCCTATACCCTAAACCCTAACCCTAACCCTAACCCTCTGCCCTAGCTAACCCTAAACCCTAATTAAACCCTATGTATAGGCCAACGACACTTAATTGTGCATCGAGCGGCCCGGGGTGCCTCGCGGTCCTCTAATTAAATTAATTAAATGCGCCATGCATTAACCCTAAACCATATATGTGTAACTAACCCTAGCTAATCAACCCTACTTAATTAAAACACATAACCCTAAACTATACTAGATATAACCCGATCTAATAAAAACATGCTCTATATATAACAGCTAGCTAGCAAACCGTAGATTAACACCAATTAAAATATACATGGCCTATATCGATCATGTTGTATAACATATCCATGAGATTCATTAATTAATTATATAATTATCGTGATAAATTATTTAACTTGAATTTTGACAAGTTCTCTCGAATGAAAACACATTTGATTAAGTTGCCTCATAATATATATATAATTAGTGTGCATGCATGGCCTACAATGCATTCGTGCATATATTTTAATGTATATATGAACATATATATTCTTGGGGATTTCAATCTCGATCTCTCTCTCTCGATCATCTATATATCGTTGGTGGCCCAAAAAACACACATATATACGCATGCACTTTATGCGTAAAGCGCGCGCGGGTGCCTCTAATAATGTGTGTGCGCACTCGATCGATGATCCCTAAACCTTAAACAACCCCTAAAACCTTAAATCCCTAATCCCTAAACCCTAAACACCCTAAACACTAAACCCTAAACCCTAAACCCTAACCCTAACCCTAACCCTAACCCTAACCCTAACCCTAACCCTAACCCTAACCCTAACCCTAACCCTAAACCTTAGCTAACCCTAAACCCTAAACCCTAGACCCTAAACCCTAACCCTAACCCTAACCCTAACCCTAAACCCTAAGCTAACCCTAAAACCCTAATTAAACCCTATGTATAGGCCAACGACACTTAATTGTGCATCGAGCGAGGCGAGGGGTGCCTCGCGGTCCTCTAATTAAATTAAATGTGCCATGCATTAACCCTAAACCATATATATGTAACTAACCCTAGCTAGCTAATCAACCCTACTTAATTAAAACACATAACCCTAAACTATACTAGCTAGCTATAACCCGATCTAATAAAAACATGCTCTATATGTAGCGGCTAGCTAGCAAACTAGTAGATTAACACCAATTAAAATATACATGGCCTATATCGATCATGTTGTATAACATATCACTGAGATTCATTAATTAATTATATAATTATCGTGATAAATTAATTAACTTGAATTTTGACAAGTTCTCTCGAATGAAAACACATGCATTTGATTAAGTTGCCTCATAATATATATATAATTAGTGTGCATGCATGGCCTACAATGCATTCGTGCATATATTTTATTGTATATTTGAACATATTCTTGGGGATTTCAATCTCTCTCTCGATCATCTATATATCGTTGGTGGCCCAAAAAACACACATATATACGCATGCACTTTATGCGTAAAGGCGCGGGTGCCTCGATCTAATAATGTGTGTGCGCACTCGATCGATGATCCCTAAAACCTTAAACAACCCTAAAACCCTAAATCCCTAATCCCTAAACCCTAAACCCTAAACACCCTAAACACTAAACCCTATACCCTATACCCTAAACCCTAACCCTAACCCTAACCCTCGCCCTAGCTAACCCTAAACCCTAATTAAACCCTATGTATAGGCCAACGACACTTAATTGTGCATCGAGCAGCCCAGGGGTGCCTCGCGGTCCTCTAATTAAATTAATTAAATGCGCCATGCATTAACCCTAAACCATATATGTGTAACTAACCCTAGCTAATTAATCAACCCTACTTAATTAAAACACATAACCCTAAACTATACTAGATATAACCCGATCTAATAAAAACATGCTCTATATATAACAGCTAGCTAGCAAACCGTAGATTAACACCAATTAAAATATACATGGCCTATATCGATCATGTTGTATAACATATCCACGAGATTCATTAATTAATTATATAATTATCGTGATAAATTATTTAACTTGAATTTTGACAAGTTCTCTCGAATGAAAACACATTTGATTAAGTTGCCTCATAATATATATATAATTAGTGTGCATGCATGGCCTACAATGCATTCGTGCATATATTTTAATGTATATATGAACATATATATTCTTGGGGATTTCAATCTCGATCTCTCTCTCTCGATCATCTATATATCGTTGGTGGCCCAAAAAACACACATATATACGCATGCACTTTATGCGTAAAGGCGCGCGCGGTGCCTCTAATAATGTGTGTGCGCACTCGATCGATGATCCCTAAACCTTAAACAACCCCTAAAACCTTAAATCCCTAATCCCTAAACCCTAAACACCCTAAACACTAAACCCTAAACCCTAAACCCTAACCCTAACCCTAACCCTAACCCCAACCCTAACCCCTAACCCTAACCCTAACCCTAACCCTAACCCTAAACCTTAGCTAACCCTAAACCCTAAACCCTAGACCCTAAACCCTAACCCTAACCCTAACCCTAAACCCTAGCTAACCCTAAAACCCTAATTAAACCCTATGTATAGGCCAACGACACTTAATTGTGCATCGAGCAGGCCGAGGGGTGCCTCGCGGTCCTCTAATTAAATTAAATGTGCCATGCATTAACCCTAAACCATATATATGTAACTAACCCTAGCTAGCTAATCAACCCTACTTAATTAAAACACATAACCCTAAACTATACTAGCTAGCTATAACCCGATCTAATAAAAACATGCTCTATATGTAGCGACTAGCTAGCAAACCAGTAGATTAACACCAATTAAAATATACATGGCCTATATCGATCATGTTGTACGTATAACATATCCACTGAGATTCATTAATTAATTATATAATTATCGTGATAAATTAATTAACTTGAATTTTGACAAGCGGTTCTCTCGAATGAAAACACATTTGATTAAGTTGCCTCATAATATATATATATAATTAGTGTGCATGCATGGCCTACAATGCATTCGTGCATATATTTTAATGTATATTTGAACATATATATTCTCTTGGGGATTTCAATCTCGATCTCTCTCTCTCGATCATCTATATATCGTTATTATTGGTGGCCCAAAAAACACACATATATACGCATGCACTTTATGCGTAATTAAAGGCGCGCGCGGGTGCCTCTAATAATTTGTGTGCGCACTCGATCGATGATCCCTAAACCTTAAACAACCCCTAAAACCTTAAATCCCTAATCCCTAATAATCCCTAATCCATAATCCCTAAACCCTAAACACTCTAAACACACTAAACCCTAAACCCTAAACCCTAGCCCTTACCCTAACCCTAACCCTAACCCTAACCCTAAACCCTAGCTAACCCTAAACCCTAAACCCTAAACCCGGCCTAGACCCTAACCCTAACCCTAACCCTAAACCCTAGCTAACCCTAAAACCCTAATTAAACCCTATGTATAGGCCAACGACACTTAATTGTGCATCGAGCAGGCCAGGGGGTGCCTCGCGGTCCTCTAATTAAATTAAATGTGCCATGCGCGCATTAACCCTAAACCATATATATGTAACTAACCCTAGATAATCAACCCTACTTAATTAAAACACATAACCCTAAAGCTGTACTAGCTAGCTATAACCCGATCTAATAAAAACATGCTCTATATATAGCAGCTCTAGCTAGCTAGCAAACAGTAGATTAACACCAATTAAAATATACATGGCCTATATCAATTTTAATATATATTTGAACATATTCTAGGGGATTTCAATCTCTCTCTCTCTCGATCATCTATATATCGTTGTTGGTGGCAAAAAACACACACATACATATATACGCATGCACTTTATGCGCAAAGGCGCGGGGTGCCTCTAATAATGTGTGTGCGCACTCGATCGATGATCCCTAAATAACCTTAAACAACCCTAAAACTCCCCTAAACCCTAAACACCCTAAACACTAAACCCTAGACCCTAAACACCCTAAACACTAAACCCTAAATCCTAGCTAGACCCTAAACACCGTAAACACTAAACCCTAAACCCTAAACCCTAAACACCCTAAACACTAATTAATTAAACCCTAAACCCTAGACCCTAAACACCCTAAACTAAACCCTAGACCCTAGCTAGCTAAACACCCTAAACACTAAACCCTAAACCCTAAACCCTAGCTAACCCTAAACCCTAATTAAACCCTATATATAGGCCAACGACACTTAATTGTGCATCAAGCAGGCCAGGGTGCCTAGCTCGTGGTCCTCTAGTTAAATTAAATGTGCCATGCATTAACCCTAAACCATATATATAACTAACCCCTAGCTAATCAAACCCTAGTTCATTAAAACACATAACCCTAAACTATACTAGCTAGCTATAACCCGATCTAATAAAAACATGCTCGATCTATATATATAGCAGCTAGCTAGCAAATTAAACGGTAGATTAACACCAATTAATATATACGACATGGCCTATATCGATTTCAATCGCTCTCTCGTATGTAGATCTCTCTCTACCTCTCTCTCTCTGTCTCTCTCTCTCTCTCTCTCTCTCTCTCGTTAATTGGTGGCCAACAACACACACATGCACTTTGTGCGCAAAGGCATGCGCCTCTAATAATGTGTGCGCAGTCGATCAATCTAGTTTTGATTAATCATAGCACACAAATAAAGAAGTTGTATTTGAATCCACACAACCTAATCTAAAACACATAACCCCTAACATGGCCTAATTAATTAACCCCTTCTCTCTACCTAATTAGTGGAAATTGCACAAAATCAAAGGGGTCCCTCACTAATTGTGCATATCTGCTAGATTGTGATAAACTTTTGCCCCATATATATTTGGTGGATGGGTGCATCTTGGCATGTAAAACAATTAGTGTTTGCAAATGGCGTTGTCAAAATTTATGTACAAATGATTTCTTTCCATCCAAAGTGCATAAAATGGGAGTTTTAATGAAGAAAGTACAAATAAAACAGCTCAACATGCTTCCACACCCCGATTTCCACATGAAGTAGAACATATTTAAAGGATAATTCCAGAGTTTTACTATTTTTCAAGCAACTTTGCTAATTTTCCCCCACTCACATGACTTTATGTCGATTTAACGAAAATATGGCGAATTTCAACTACATGGGCGGGATAGTTTGAATTGTGCGCGCGGCAAAGGGAACCGCCTATTCCTCAACCTTGTGCACGGCAAATTACACACGCAACTCCATTAAACGCCATTTAATTATCACCCCGGCGGCCCGGCCGCATGACCCCCACCCACCCCTACACAACTTATCCCCGTCCGTGCGAAGAGCTTCCCCTCCCCGTCCCGTCCGTGCGAAGAAGAAGCTTCCCCTCCCCGTCGTTCTTCTCGAGACGCACCGGCGGTCAAGTTGATCCACGGTAGGGCTGCTATCTCTAGCTCAATCATGTATCGGGCAAGACGGCCTAACGATTTATATTTTCTTGATGCTTGCTAAAAAAATTCGTCGGTATGCTCGAACTAATTGGCACTTTATAGTTTTCCGCTCGATTTGTCATCGATCAATTTGTTCATTTGCGTGGGCATATAGAGTCAGTTCTGCACTCGATCCGTTAATTTGCTGAAATGCCATGGCGAGTTTTGTACACGATCTGTTTGCTAAAATGTCGATGGGCATTTTTTGTTTTGTACTCGACATGATTGCTGAAATGCATAATCATGTAGTATAGTTTTGTACTCGATTGATATACATTTCCTACTTCGCCTTAAATTAATCACCAACCACTTTATCTCATAATTAAACGGATGGACAGAACTTGGATACTTGCATGGACACTTATGTTCCCCTTCATATATAAATGGTGTTCAACCCTTTATGGGGTTTATTAGAGCTCATGAAGGTCACAACCTGGACGTGTATTGCCCGCGCTGCACATGTATGAATGGTGAGAAGAGGCCTCACCACTGTAGTGGCGAGATCATTTACACATTTTTGGGATGGACCGCACATATGTTAGGCGGGTTTAGCATGGTGAACCATATAATGATCCTTTAGCGGGAGAAGCGAGATCTTGCTCACACTTGTATGTGTCTTGGCATATGTAGTTAATTATTTATATTGATGCTTGCCATTGTTTCAATCAATAGTTTGCATTGCTTGTGCAAGGTTACGTACTCAAATTTAACTTGTTGCGGATGGATGGACGGGAAGGAGAGAAAAAGCGCTTGCTTCGGGAAACGGGTTTCAGCTGCGGGACATGTCTTGTGCCGGATGAGAAGGTAAATATGTAAAACGGCATTTGTTCGAGGTTGCATCCCTTAGATGTTTGTCTAATCGGTTGATGTACTAATTGCGAAGCATAGAGTTGAAGAGGTCTCTCGGTTTGATGGGAGATTTGAAGATGAATCTCAGTTTGATGCACCTGTGGATGAGTGCCGATGACGAGCCTTTCATAGACGAAGGTCCCGCACCGAGATTATCCAGCCTACGGAAGGAGGCCGTGGACCGAGTACACGGCTTTGCGTTGAAGTGGATGCACGCCCGGAGATCATCGGGTGCGTCGGGTAGTCTCAAGACCAGCCAGCCACTGATGCACTGTGGATGAGTGCGATGACGAGCCTCTCATAGACGAAGGTCCGCACTCTGACATTATCCGGCCTACGGAAGGAGGCCGTGGACCGAGTACACGGCTTTGCGTTGAAGAGGATGCACACCCGGAGATCATCGGGGCGTCCCGGTAGTCTCGGGACCACCCAGCCACGATGCAAAATGTTGAGCTACTTTATGATTCGTACTCTTATGTTCGGTGCTTGTAGTATGTTATGATTTGTACGCCTTTGGCGCTAGATTAAGCATTCGGTGGATGATCGCGTTGCAAAATTCGACACCCACACAATCGAGTTCATCGTATGAGTAGTAGCACAATTACTTCTACGGCGATTCACCGCGGCGCATTAGTTGGTAGCATGAAACACTTTCGGGTACTCCCCTCGATTCATATTAATTGACTCAATTCTGTCTAGATATGGATGTATCTAGATGCATTTGTTAACTAGACTAACAAACTTGAGTCGGTTAATATGAATCCGTGTAAACTCGCCCGATCCTCGAGCGGCTAGTTTATTGACTCTGGACTCCAAGCCTCTCGCGGCAAGCCATCGACGAAGCTTTGACCAGATCTTGGCCCGCAATTTTTTGTGTGTGGCGAATAGCAAAGCTTTGACCAGTTCCTCTCGGGATGCGGCACGCCGGTGAGCTTGCACGGTTGCCATGAGCACTTTCCGGCGGAACTTCCTCTTCGGCGCCCTCAAGCCGGCTGGCTGCGGAGACGGCACGCGGTGCCTCGAGGTGGACGGAATTCCGGATCTCGGGGCGGGGGTCCGCATCGTCGGGAACGATCTCCGGCGGGTTAACGAGGACATGCATGGCGGCCGGGGGATATTTTTTTTTTTGGTTTGAGCTTGGGATTTGGGGTTTTTCGGATAGGGGAGGAGGAACCGAGGAAGAGGAAGGAACAGCCGCGTGCTTGGCGCGTGGCGGTGTGCTTGAATTTCGAATTTTTGTGAAATGTTTCATTTCCCCGCTACAATTCGGGGGATTCTTGACGCGCCAATGCGTCCCGCCGGGCAGCTTCAAGTGAATTTGGGGTGCCACGCTATGGGCCCTAGTTTCAGTGAGACATGTAATGACTAGTCACATCAGTAAGTTCACTGTGTAATAAAATATGTTACCCCTCCCCTTTATGTAGCACCCCTTCTCTCCCTATCGAGTGCCGATTGCCGACGGATGCAAGCCGCTAGCTCGATCCCCTCCTTTCGCCTCCACCGTCCAGGCATCCGGCTTGGAGGGGCAAGCTGCATCTAGACCAAGCGGATTAGGTAGGACTAGTAATGTTCTTTCCTTTCTCGAGATCGGTTCTTTTTTCCTCTCCTCGATATCTTGCGCATCTCTTTTCTGGTCACCCTCGAGCTGGGAGTGATTGATGGGGGTGGGGGGCGGGGGCTACCTTTGCTTGGATTGGGGTGTTCTTCCTTTATTTGTCGACATTTGCAACCTTTGTAGTTTCTGCTGATCCTCACTTGTATCTTTTGTCAGCTTGTACGGGAAAGGTAAGACCTCGGCGGTGGGGGCAATGGAGCGTAAGGCCACCACGCATGTGGGCGGTTGGCTGAGCACGAGCTGCGTCCCCGGCCCCGCGAAGCGAGTACTCCGTTTGCTTATCCACTCTTTACCTTTTAAGTGTCTCTCTGCATCCTCAATCCGTTTCTGTTCCGGAATATGCTTAAAGTAGCACATGTCTTCGGTTGTTTGTGCGTAAAGCCTCTGTGACACCATGCTCTATATTCTCTGTATCGGGTTGGTACCTCCGGGTTCCGTGCTTGAGGCTATGGGGAACGAGAATAGCGCCCCACCTGCTGCGGGAGCATGGCCCGATCTGCGGCACAAGAAGCGAAATGCCAGCTGCCGAGGTCGGGCGGGGACCGCCCGGGGGTAAATTTTTTTAACCAACTTACCATGATGTAGTACGAATCGATACTCCCTCGGATCCAAATTAATTGACTCAACTATCTGTAGATACGGATGTATCTAGATGTATTTTAGCTCTAGATACTACTGCCTCCATCCCAAAGCTTTGGGCTTATATTATTTTTAGAAAGTCAAACTATACCATGTTTGACTAAGCTTTTACCAAAAATCAGTAACATGCAAAATACAAAATTAATATCATTAAATAGATAATAAAATATATTTTCCTACGGTATCTACACGGTATTATATTTGTTGATAGAATGTTCTAAAATTTTGGTCAAACTTTGCTTGTTTTGATTTCTCAAAAATAAATAAGGCTTAAGCTTTTGGATGGTGGTAGTACATTCATATCTAGACAAAGCTGAGTTAACTAGTTTTTTGTCTGTCCATAGCTAGTGTTCACGTTGCAAAAGGCTAAGAGCATCCACTATATGCATCAGTCTATCTCATACAGTAATTCAATATCACTGCTGAGGTCCGCCTTTTGTTTTGCTATTCATATGCGGACTGAAACTTTAGGGCCTTTACTCAAAGGAAGATCTAAGCTGCGGCTGATCGGTGCTGCCGGTATGTTGATGCCGCCCCCATCTTCTAAATGCCTCTACAAGCACAAGGCCACGCGCCGGCTGGGTGGTGATCTTTTAATGAATATGGTATATTTTCTTAATCCACAAAACATGCCTTGATTTTTCTCTGTTTATTGTCGGTTTTTTCTATGCTTGCCAAAAGTTTACAACAACAACAACAACAACCAAGCCTTTCGAGTCCCAAACAAGTTGGGGTAGGCTAGAGTTGAAACCCATAAGATCTCGAAGCCAAAAGTTTAGAAACACCAAATTCGTTTGCTTACAATCATCATACAGTAATGTTCATCTACTCCAGTTCCCCTAACCCAACAAAAAATGATGTTAATTACGATTTTTAGATTAAAAGAGCACCATTAGGCGTTGTTAATTACGACTTTGAGATTAAAATGTCATTTGCAATTGTTAATTACAATTTTGAGACAAATGGTTAGTTTAACCTCGATCTCTTACGCTCTCCATTTATCCCAACCGAACAAAAATTTAACCATTCCATTCCTCTGAAATGGAACCATTCCATTCCATTCCACGCTGTTTCAGAACCGAACACACCCTTGCATTGTTGTGAACTGTTGTCCATACACGGCCATACCCTTCCACTTACATCCAGCACTATATGCATCAGTCTGTCTTAGAGTCATTCAATATCACTGCTGAGATCTGTTCCCATTCTTATGCAGGGAAGCTAGCTGCGCCTTTACTCAAGTGGATGCAAAATGAGGCTAATGAGGCTGCTTGTGAGGACGATGGTGCCGGCACCATCTTCAGAAAACCTCTACAAGCACGAGGCCATGGGCCAGTTGGGTGGTGACCTTTTAATGAATCTGGTATATTTTCTTAATCCACATACATGATTTCATTATTATCTCGTTTAATTACTTGTTGGCTTTGTCTAATGCTTACCAAAAGTTCGAAACAACTGCGTTTGCTTACAATCATCATACACTAATTTTTCACTTTTCGATCTGTCTCATCCGAGTATATAAGCTGTTGATTTCCATTGGCTTCTTTTGTAATCATTTGCATTGTTGTCAAGCTGTTCTCTATGCACAACCCTATTCTTCCACTTACACCCGCACTATTTGCATCGAGTCTATCTCATAGATTTATTAAATATCAATGATGACTTCGTTGCTATTCATATGCGAGGATGAAACTTACGTGCCTCTACTCAAATGGATAAAAAATGATCTGATGAGGTCTGCTTGTGAAGACGATGGTGCCGCCACCATCTTCGAAAACCTCCTCAAGCACAAGGCCACGGGCCAGTTGGGTGGTACCCTTTTCGATAAGCGAGTATATTTTCTTAATCCTCATACATGATTTGATTTTTGTCACGTTTATTGCCGGCTTTGTCTAATGCTTACCAATAGTTCGAAACACACACACACCTATTCTTACACTTACATCCAGACACTATATGCATCGGTGTCTCATAGATTCATTTTATATATCACTGTCGATGTCACGTTGCTCTTCAATTTTCATATGCGGACTGAAGCTGCTAACCCTTCATTGGTCAAAAGGATTGCAAGCTGCTGCCGATGAGGCATCCGCGAAGGCTGCCACCAAGTTACTTGTCGGACCCACCTTACGGATGCTTATATAAGCTCAAGTCCAAGGACCAGCCGGGCCGTAACCATCCAAGGGTTCGGGTATATTTTCTTAAGCCACATATACATGCCATGATTTATGTCTGATATTATCACCGGCTCTGTCTAATGCTTTTTGGAATTCGGAAACACCAAATTAGCATGCTTATATTCATCATACACTAATTTTTCACTGTTCGGTTTGTAACATAGTGTTATGCACTCGCTTGTCAACATTTGCATTGCTCTGAACTATGCACTTTACACAACCTAATTCTTCCACTTACATTCGGCGCTACGCACCGGTAGTACCTCCCATGTTTCCTTCACCATCCCGATGCCGAGCTTGCGGGAATATGGCGGGCCCATGTACATACCCCGGATATAACACCTCCTATGGCTCTATCTACCTTTCTAGTAGCTCCTTCACGGAGTTACGGGTATGTATTCTCGGTGGTTTAGCATGAATTGGCATATAGTAAAGTCTTGTTTTTAGTCTTCCTGCTTCTTACATTTGTATCAATTTTCACATGCGGACTGTACCTTGTGAACTTCGTCCTATGATTAACCAGATGTGTCCGCATGAAGGGTCTTTCACTATGCATGGCAATGGCAAATTGATGAACACCTACACGGTCTATGAGGTGTATGTCTACAAGACGCGAGGCCATCACATATTTGTATGGACATGATTGGAGAAAGTTTGCTTTTGACTACGGTCCGAAGAAGGGCGACGAGCTGAGGATCGAAACTCAAACGGGCGGATATACGTAGCGCTTACGAGTTGGAGACACTTCCAAATATATAATATGTAACTTTTTTCTACTCATATCTTTTGATAAGCATTTACGAGCGGTTGTTCTAAACCATTCCCTACTGTTCTAGCTTGCTGGGTTTAACATGATCAAAGCTGCGGATCCCACGATGGAACATGAGCGGATGTCACAAAGGGCAACCACACCGGCACGGCACCGGCTTCCCACTCTCCTGCATCGGCACCGGTTCTGTACCAGCTCCGTTTCTCGCATCTACCCGGCGAGTCCCCTACATCGGCATTGGTTCCTGTAGAGGCCCCATATACTACACACGCCCGGCGAGGCTCACTGCATCGGCACTTGGTTCCTCTAGGCTGCACCGTTTCTGCACTTGCCCAACGAGTCTCTCGCATCGGCACCGGTTCCTCTAGAGGCACCGTTTCTGCACCTGCCCGGCAGTCTCCTGCATCGGCACCGGCTCGTGTACCGGCCCGGGCTCCTGCACCTGCCCGACCGGATCACCGAGGTCTCGGCTCATTGCTGTGGCCACCCGTGTGGTGACCGGGACGCATCTGAAGGCTATGTTCGTGAGTATATGACAGCATAACTTCTCTTATCTTGATGTCTTCTCTGCTCAAAGTCTCACATGGTTCAGTGCATTGGTGCCATTGACTAATTTTTGGTGGTATCTCTTGCTTTGAATCAGAAATTGCCTAAAAGTATCGCCAAGGATCTCAATGCTGGCCGAAGGGGCAAGATTTCCCTCGTCATGGAGAGTGAAGGTCTCACCGTGGAGGGACGGTACTCCGTCGGTCCCACGGATGGCCGCTTGGTCTGTTACTTCCGGGTGGAAAAAGTTCATTGACGGTGCCAAACTTCGCATTGGATCAAAGTTGAAGGTCAAGATCTTTCGATGCCGGCTGTGACATCTTTGGTCATAAAGTTCGCGGTTGTCTAGTTCTGTTGCCCCATGAGCCCTTAGCAAATGCATTTGTAGTTATACTTATATAAGGTTATCTTATACGAGCTGCTAATTAATTGTATGGGTGGTAAAACTACGGCAAGCTTTTGCTCTTAGCAAGTATGTATGTATGATCAGCTATTATGATAACTAATGTTTGTGTTCATCTTAATTTGCATTTCCGTTTTAGAAAAAAACTTAATTTCTATTTTGGCTGACTCGTTAGAGAACTATCGAGATTGAACCCACAACATGATTCAAATAGATTCATTACACCGAGCCACATGTCTTGACCTTGCTATACACTACTTCCATTAATCGGTGCAAGAAGGCTTACGAGTTGCCTGAACCATGGCGGATTCGAATCCACCTTATCTATCTAGAAATACAACCTTTGCGGAAAGAGGATTTGCGGTATGGGGAGGCTGACATTGGGGACCCATGAGCCGGCGGCGTCGTCAACGTTTTAAAGGTGGCGAGGAGATCGAAAGAAAAATAAGCCAAAAATCGGTTGGTAAACAAATTCAAGAAAAGAAACATTTACCTTTACGAGAGGATGACATGCGGGACCCATGAGGCAGCGGCATCCTCAACTATTTCAAGGCGGCGGGGATCAAAAGAAAAAAGGAAATAGCCGAGAAATTAATTAGGGTCAAAAATAAATCCATCAAAGGAAACTTTTATTGTTCATAGAGGATGACATGTGGGACCGACTTGCCGACTTGCGTCGTCATCGTTTCAAAGGGGCGGGGGATCAAAAGAAAAAGGCAAATAGCCGAGAAATTAGGGGAAAAAATAAATCCAACAAAGGAAACTTTTATTGTTCATAGAGGATGACATGCGGGACCCATGAGCCGGCGGCTTCCTCAACGTTTCAAAGTCGGCATGAGATTGAAAGAAAAAGGCAAGTGACATAATATCGGGAGCCAAAAATAATCCAAGAAAGAAACTTTATTGTACATAGAGGATGACATGCGGGTCCCATTTTATAGCGGCGGTCTCAACGCTTCCAAGGCGGCACGGGACCGAAAGAAAAATGAAGTAGCCGAGAAATCGGGGTGTGAAAAAAAATCCAAGAAAAGAAAGATTTCAATTGGGGCATGTATCTGGACATACGGGCCTTCGAACTATCTGCTGGGCCTTTTGACTCGTACAATTTCAGCCCACTCCAAAACGAGGAAAGGTCGAATTTTTCTAAAAAAAAACAGGAAAGTCCTATGCTTCGCAAAAACAAAAAACAAGGAGATTCAACATATAAGTTTGTTTATGTAGATATAAAGATTTAATTTATCCGTTTGCAATAGCTCGAGAGCGAAATACAACGTTTATTGTACGCAAAATAAAATATCACATGTTTCTTGTACGGGGAGGCTGACATCGGGGACCCATGAGCCGGCGGCGTCGTCAACGTTTCAAAGGCGGCGAGGGGATCGAAAATAAAAAAAAGCCAAAAATCAGTTGGTAAAAAAATACAAGAAAAGAAAACATTTATCGTTACGAGAGGATGACATGCGGGACCCATGAGGCAGCGGCATCCTCAACGTTTCAAAGTCGGCATGAGATCGAAAGAAAAAGCCAAGTGACATAATATCAGGAGCCAAAAATAATCCAAGAAAAGAAACTTTATTGTACATAGAGGATGACATGCGGGTCCCATTTTGTAGCGAGCGGTCTCAACGTTTCCAAGGCGGCACGGGACCAAAAGAAAAATGAGGCGGCGGCATTCTCAACAATTCCAAGGCGGCGGGGATCAAAAGAAAAAAAAGGAAATAGCCAGAAATTAATTAGGGGTCAAAAATAAATCCACCGAAGGAAACTTTTATTGTTCATAGAGGATGACATGTGGGACCGACCTGCCAACGAGCGTCCTCA
This sequence comes from Lolium rigidum, assembly GCF_022539505.1. Taxonomy (NCBI): domain Eukaryota; kingdom Viridiplantae; phylum Streptophyta; class Magnoliopsida; order Poales; family Poaceae; genus Lolium; species Lolium rigidum. Next base: position 216,864,426 of record NC_061508.1, on the reverse strand, counting down.
TCGTTTCAAAGGGGCGGGGGATCAAAAGAAAAAGGCAAATAGCCGAGAAATTAGGGGTCAAAAATAACTCCAAGAAAGGAAACTTTTATTGTTCGTAGAGGATGACATGCGGGACCCATGAGCCGAGCGGCTTACTCAACGTTTCAAAGGTGGCATGAGATCGAAAGAAAAAGGCAAGTGACCAAATATCGGGAGCCAAAAATAATCCAAGATTTATTGTACATAGAGGATGACATGTGGGTCCCATTTTGCGGCAGCGGTCTCAATGTTTGTAATGCGGCTTGAGATCAAAAGAAAAAGAAAGTAGCTAGTAATTAGGGGGTGAAAAAAAATCCAAGAAAAGAAAGTTGATGGACATAGAGGATGACATGCGGGTCCCTTGAGCCAACGACTTACTCAACGTTTCAAAGGGGCGGGGATCAAAAGAAAAAGGCAAGCCAAAAATCGAGAGGGTGAAAAAAAATCCAACAAAGGAAACTTTTATAGCACATAGAGGATGACATGCGGGTCCCATGAGCCGGCGGGTCTCTCAACGTTTCAAACGTGGCATGAGATCGAAAGAAAAAGGCAAGTGAAAAAATATCGGGAGCCAAAAATAATTCAAGAAAAGAAAGTTTTATAGTACATAGAGGATGACATGCGGGTCCCATTTAGCGGCAGCGGTATCACCGTTTGAGAGGCGGCGGGGGATCGAAAGAAAAAGGCAAGTGAAAAAATATGAGCAGCCAAAAATAATTCAAGAAAAGAAAGTTTTATAGTACATAGAGGATGACATGCGGGTCCGATTTAGCGGCAGCGGTATCACCGTTTGAGAGGCGGCGGGGATCAAAAGAAAAAAGAAATTGCCAAAAATCGGAGGGTGAAAAAAAAACCAAGAAAATGAACTTTTATAGTACATAGAGGATGACATGCGGGTCCCATGAGCCTGCGGGTTCCTCAACGTTTCAAACGTGGCATGAGATCGAAAGAAAAAGGTAAGTGACCAAATATGAGGTGCCAAAAATAATTCAAGAAAAGAAAGTTTTATAGTACATAGAGGATGACATGCGGGTCCCATTTAGCAGCAGCGGTATCACCGTTTGAGAGGCGGCGGGGATCGAAAGAAAAAGGCAAGTGACCAAATTTGAGGTGCCAAAAAAACTCCAAGAAAAGAAAGTTTTATAGTACATAGAGGATGACATGCGGGTCCCATTTAGCGACAGCGGTATCACCGTTTGAGAGGCGGCAGGGGATCGAAAGAAAAAGGCAAGTGACCAAATATGAGGTGCCAAAAATAATTCAAGAAAAGAAAGTTTTATAGTGCATAGAGGATGACATGCGGGTCCCGGTTAGCGACGGCGGTATCACCGTTTGAGAGGCGGCGGGGGATCGAAAGAAAAAGGCAAGTGACCAAATTTGAGGTGCCAAAAAAACTCCAAGAAAAGAAAGTTGATTGCACATAGAGGATGACATGCGGGTCCCATTTAGCAGCAGCGGTCTCAACGTTTCCAAGGCGGCAAGGGATCAAAAGAAAAAGGAAGTAGCCAGAAATCAGGGGGTCAAAAAAAATCCAAGAATAGAAAGAATTTTGGTTCATAGAGGATGACATGCGGGACCCATGATCATGCATCGTAAACGGCTCGATCGGAGAACGTTGAACGAGATGGCGCGATCGAGAAAAAAAACAATGCCAGAGAGGCTGCCATCCGGGCCCTACATCCCTCGGCGGTGCGGATTTGCGTTGACTCGGCCGGCGAACCCGAGAATTCGCGATGCACCACGTCCCGGGCCACCATACGCGACGTTTTGGCCGCTTTCGTCGGGCTAGGTGGCCTCAAAAACGAGAAAAAAAAGTTTTGACATGCACCACGGAGGGACCAAAATCGTCGGCCATGGTACACCAGCAACCACGGCGCGACTTCAACTTCGTCGGCCATGGCAACTTTTCTTGTAGTGCCACCGCCATCTTCATCACCGCTGCTGTCTCCCATGAGGAGGGAGTAGTTCTCCATCGAGGCTAAGGGCTGTACCGGTAGCTATGTGGTTCATCTCTCTCTCCTATGTACTTCAATACAATGATCTCATGAGCTGCCTTACATGATTGAGATCCATATGATGAGCTTGTAATCTAGATGTCGTTATGCTATTCAAGTGGATTTTACTTATGTGATCTCCGGAGACTCCTTGTCCCACGTGTGTAAAGGTGACGAGTGTGTGCACCGTGTGGGTCTCTTAGGCTATATTTCACAGAATACTTATTCAATGAGTTATGATTTGAGTTGGATGTCTCTATGAAATTGTGGTGTGTTAGTACCTCCTATGAATGCTCACAGTGACAGCGTGGGGTGTTTATTAGTACTTGGGAATACATCTTTAAGGTTTGCCTACATGATGAATTAGTGTTCGTTATCTTGCCAAAGAGTAATTCAGAGTAGCATAGTGAAGTGCTTATATTTATATCCCTTTATGATTGCAATGTTGAGAGTGTCCACTAGTGAAAGTATGATCCCTAGGCCTTGTTTCCAAATACTGCAATCATCGCTTATTTATTGTTTTACTGCATCTTTACTTCCTACAATATTACTACCATCAAGCGCACATCAGACAAGCTATTTTTCGGCGCCGTTACTACTGCTCATATTCATCCATACTACTTGTATTTCACTATCTCTTCGCCGAACTAGTGCACCTATACATCTGACAAGTGTATTAGGTGTGTTGGGAACACAAGAGACTTCTTGTATCGTGATTGCAGGGTTGCTAGAGAGGGATATCTTTGACCTCTTCCTCCCTGAGTTCGATAAACCTTGCGTGATCCACTTAAGGGAAAACTTGCTGCTGTTCTACAAACCTCTGCTCTTGGAGGCCCAACACTGTCTACATGAATAGAAGCGTGCGTAGACATCAAGCTATTTTTACGGCGCCGTTGCCGGGGAGGAAAGGTAAAAGGCACTCACACTCCGGATCTCGGCAACTAAGCTATCTTCCGGCGCCGTTGTAAGTGCTCGAAGCTATTTCCTTTAGATCCTGCAATTGCATCTTTTTGTTTCTTGTTAAACACTAGTAAGGCATAATGGAAAACATACGTGAGCTTTTTAAACTATTTCCTGAGTCAAGACATGAATGGTTTAATGCGAAAATTAAAAAACCTATGGAACCTTATTTGCATGCTAGTAGCAATGATATTAGTATGAACGCTTTGAACACCATTGTTGATAATGATATAGAAAGTTCTAAGCTTGGGGAAGCTGGTTTTGATGAGCATGATATTTTTAGTCCCCCAAGCATTGAGGAGAAAATTTTGTTTGATGATACTTTGCCTCCTATTTATGATGATTATAATGATAGTGGTCTTTTGGTGCCGCCTACTATGGAGGATAAAGTTTAATTATGATTACAATATGCCTCCTATATTGATGAGAATAATAATGATAGCTACTTTGTTGAATTTGCTCCCACTACAATTAATAAGAATGACTATGCTTATGTTGGGAGTAGTAATAATTTTATGCATGAGACTCATGATAAGAATGTTTCATTTGATAGTTATATTGTTGAGTTTGTTCATGATGCTACTGGAAATTATTATGAGAGAGGAAAATATGGTTGTAGAAATTTTCATGTTACTAAAACACCTCTCTATATGCTTGAAAATTTTGAAGTTACGCTTGTTTTAGTCTTTCTATGCTTGTTGCATTATGCCTACATGACTTGTTTATTTACAAGATTCCTTTTCATAGGAAGTGGGTTAGGCTTAAATTTGTTTTGAATTTGCTTCTTGATGCTCTCTTTTGCTTCAACTCTTATTTCTTGGGAGTGCATCATTAAAGCTGCTGAGCCCATCTTAATGGCTATAAAGAAAGCACTTCTTGGGAGATAACCCATGTTTTTATTTTACTACAGTAATTTTGTTTTATATTTGTGTCTTGGAAGTTGTTACTACTGTAGCAACCTCTCCTTATCTTTATTTTATTGCATTGTTGTGCCAAGTAAAGTCTTTGATAGTAAGGTCAATACTAGATTTGGATTACTTGCGAGAAACAGATTTCTTGTTGTCACGAATTTGGGTATGATTCTATGTAGGTAACTCGAGAAAAATCTGCCAATTTACGTGAGTGATCCTCGGATATGTACGCAACTTTCATTCAATTTGAGCATTTTCATCTGAGCAAGTCCGGTGCCTCTAAAAAATTCGTCTTTACGGATTGTTACTGTTTTGACAGATTCTGCCTTTTATTTCGCATTGCCTCTTTTGCTGTGTTGGATGGATTTCTTTGTTCCATTAACTTCCGGTAGCTTTGGGCAATGTCCGGAAGTGTTAAGAATGATTGTGTCACCTCTGAATATGTGAATTTTTGATTATGCACTAACCCTCTAATGAGTTTGTTTTGAGTTTGGTGTGGAGGAAGTTTTCAAGGGTCAAGAGAGGAGGATGATACAATATGATCAAGAAGAGTGAAAAGTCTAAGCTTGGGGATGCCCCCGTGGTTCATCCCTGCATATTTCAAGAAGACTCAAGCATCTAAGCTTGGGGATGCCCAAGGCATCCCCTTCTTCATCGACAACTTATCAGGTCACCTCTAGTGAAACTATATTTTTATTCCGTCACATCTTATGTGCTTTACTTGGAGCGTCTGTGTGCTTTTATTTTCGTTTTGTTATTTTCATTCTCTGAATAAATTCATGCTTGTGTGGGAGAGAGACACGCTCCGCTGTTTCATATGAACACATGTGTTCTTAGCTTTACTTTTAATGTTCATGGCGAAGGTTGAAACTGCTTCGTTCATTGTTATATGGTTGGAAACAGAAAATGCCGCATGTGGTAATTGGTATAATGTCTTGAATAATGTGATACTTGGCAATTGTTGTGCTCATATAGATCATGTTTAAGCTCTTGCATCATGTACCTTGTACCCATTAATGAAGAACTACATAGAGCTTGTTAAAATTTGGTTTGCATGATTGATCTCTAGAGTCTAGATATTTTCTACGGTTGAGGTGTTTGAACAACAAGGAGACGATGTAAAGTCTTATAATAGCTTACAATATGTTCATATGTGAGTCTTTGCTGCACCGTTTTATACTTGAGTTTGCTTCAAACAACCTTGCTAGCCTAGCCTTGTATTGAGAGGAATTCTTCTCATGCATCCAAATCCTTGAGCCAATAACCATGCCATTTGTGTCCACCATACCTACCTACCACATGGTATTTCTCTGCCATTCCAAAGTACATTACTTGAGTGCTACCTTTAAAATTCTATTCTTTGTCTTTGCAATATATAGCTCATGGGAAAAATAGCCTTAAAAACTATTGTGGTGAAGAATATGTACTTATGTGTCTTATTTCTTAATAAGTTGCTTGTTGAGCGGTAACCATGTTTATGGGGACGCCATCAACTCTTTTACCTTTGTTGAATATCATGTGAGTTGCTATGCATGTTCGTCTTGTACGAAGTAAGGGCGATTTTCATGATCAAATGGTTTGAGTATGCATATTGTTAGAGAAGAACATTGGGCCGCTAACTAAAGCCATGATCCATGATGGAAGTTTCGGTTTGGACAATCAATCCTCAATCTCTTATGAGAATATTAACTGTTGTTGAATGCTTATGCATTAAAGAGGAGTCCATTATCTGTTGTCTATGTTGTCCCGGTATGGATGTCTAAGTTGAGAATAATCAAAAGCGAGAAATCCAATGCGAGCTTTCTCCTTAGACCTTTGTACGAGCGGCATAGAGGTACCCCTTTGTGACACTTGGTTGAAACATATGCTATGCAATGATAATCCATGTTAATCCAAGCTAATTAGGACAAGGTGCGAGCACTATTGGTATACTATGCATGAGGCTTGCAACTTATAGGATGTCTTATACATAACACATATGCTTTATTACTACCGTTGACAAAATTGTTTCTATGTTTTCAAAATGAAAAGCTCTAGCACAAATATAGTAATCCATGCTTCCCTACTGCGAAGGGCCATATCTTCTACTTTATTGTTGAGTCGGTTTACCTATTCTTTCTATCTTAGAAGCAAACACTTGTATGAATTGTGTGCATTGATTCTTACATGTTTACTTATTGCACTTGTTATATTGCTTTATGTTGACAACTATCCATGAGATATACATGTTACAAGTTGAAAGCAATTGCTGAAACTTAATCTTCCTTTGTGTTGCTTCAATGCCTTTACTTTGAATTTATTGCTTTATGAGTTAACTCTTATGCAAGTCTTATTGATGCTTGTCTTGAAAGTACTATTCATGAAAAGTCTTTGCTATATGATTCAGTTGTTTACTCATTGTCTTTACCATTGCTTTGAATCGCTGCATTCATCTCATATGCTTTACAATAGTATGATCAAGATTATGATAGCATGTCACTTCAGAAATTATCCTTGTTATCGTTTACCTACTCGAGGGCGAGTAGGAACTAAGCTTGGGGATGCTTGATACGTCTCAAACGTATCTATAATTTCTTATGTTCCATGCTACTTTTATGATGATACTCACATGTTTTATACACATTATATGTCATTATTATGCGTTTTCCGGAACTAACCTATTGACGAGATGCCGAAGGGCCGGTTCTCGTTTTCTGCTTGTTTTTGGTTTCGAAATCCTAGTAAGGAAATATTCTCGGAATCTGACGAAATCAACGCCCAGCATCTTAGAAATCCACGAAGCTTCCAGAACACCGGGAGGGACCAGAGGAGAGCCACAGGGGGCCCACACATGGGGCTGGCGCGGCCCAGGGGGGCGCCCCCCTATTGTGTGGCGGCCCCGTAACCCTCCCGACTCCGCCTCTTCGCCTATTTAAAGCTCCCGACCTAAATCTTCGATACGGAAAAGCCACGGTACGAGAAACCTTCCCGAGCCGCCGCCATCGCGAAGCCAAGATGCGGGGACAGGAGTCTCTGTTCCGGCACGCCGCCGGGACGGGGAAGTGCCCCGGAAGGCATCTCCATCGACACCACCGCCATCTTCATCACCGCTGCTTGTCTCCCATGAGGAGGGAGTAGTTCTCCATCGAGGCTAAGGGCTGTACCGGTAGCTATGTGGTTAATCTCTCTCTCCTATGTACTTCAATACAATGATCTCATGAGCTGCCTTACATGATTGAGATCCATATGATGAGCTTGTAATCTAGATGTCATTATGCTATTCAAGTGGATTTTAATTATGTGATCTCCGGAGACTCCTTGTCCCACGTGTGTAAAGGTGACGAGTGTGTGCACCGTGTGGGTCTCTTAGGCTATATTTCACAGAATACTTATTCACTGAGTTATGATTTGAGTTGGATGTCTCTATGAAATTGTGGTGTGTTAGTACCTCCTATGAATGCTCACAGTGACAGCATGGGGTGTTTATTAGTACTTGGGAATACATCTTTAAGGTTTGCCTACATGATGAATTAGTGTTCGTTATCTTGCCAAAGAGTATTTTAGGGTAGCATAGTGAAGTGCTTATTTATATCCCTTTATGATTGCAATGTTGAAAGTGTCCACTAGTGAAAGTATGATCCCTAGGCCTTGTTTCCAAATACTGCAATCATCACTTATTTACTGTTTTACTGCATCTTTACTTCCTGCATTATTAATACCATCAACTGCACATCGACAAGCTATTTTCTGGCGCCGTTACTACTGCTCATATTCATTCATACCACTTGTATTTCACTATCTCTTCGCCGAACTAGTGCACCTATACATACGACAAGTGTATTAGGTGTGTTGGGGACACAAGAGACTTCTTGTATCGTGATTGCAGGGTTGCTTGAGAGGGATATCTTTGACCTCTTCCTCCCTGAGTTCGATAAACCTTGGGTGATCCACTTAAGGGAAAACTTGCTGCTGTTCTACAAACCTCTGCTCTTGGAGGCCCAACATTGTCTACAGGAATAGAAGCGTGCGTAGACATCACCGCTCTAGACGCTCGCCTGGGCTTCGAGATGGCTAGGAGGTATTGGAAGCTAGTTGGCTACAATAGCCATGTTAATCGTCTCAATATTTAAAGATGATGAGATATTGGTAGGGGGACAAAAATTCTGCCATTTGACACACTTAGTTGTGGCGCACCTTGGTGCACCACAGCTTGGTGCGCCACTAGAATGCCAAGAGTGGTGCGCCACTCCTAATCTTTCTATTCTTAATAGGTGATCCCATTTTCCTGCACATGCAAGGTATCCACCTCATCATGTATCTACAAGCAATTCTAGACTGCCACCTCAACAATCTTGCCACTTGGTGAATGACACCTCAGCCCACCCCAGCCTGCCGATTGATCTCCTCTTAGAGCTAGCTCATGCAGATCTTAATTCTTAAATTTTCCTTAACATCTGTTTGTCTCCCTCCGTTGTTTCTCCTCACGTTACTTTACTGTGACACAAAACCTAGGTACTGAATGTGGCCATTAATTTTCAGCGGGATTCACAGTCTGTGCACTTTGCCTCAAATACAAGAAATTAAAGCACAAGAAACGGTAGGAAGTAATCACGCGGAAGAAACTAATGGTGGTAGCCAAGCAGTCAGCCTCACCATTTTTAAACAGTTTAGTGCTGACAAGACTCCATGTCTCCATACAATCCCAAAAACCTCAGCATTACAGTAGGGTGCCATGGTTTGGATCTACGTTCATGAGCCGGCCTCCAACACGATGCCCGACGAGATATTTCCTGCCTTTTTAATCTTCGCATGCATCTTCTACTGCCCTTTCCTGTTACGATTTTCTATGTTTCTGCACATCGATTGATGATTGTTTTTTCATATTCTTCTTCTTTAGATAAGTCATGGTGGACAACTATTGGTACTACATCGTTACTGGATCCCTTCCGCTTGCAATGCCCTACAAGCATCGACAAAATTGGGTATGTATGCTCCAGCTTATATTACCTAAATCACGATGTAATTCGATTTGAAAAACTGACACAACTTATATTAACAAATTTGTCAGAGTTGCGATGGCGCTGGAAGCGATACGAACATCCACCGGCAGAAGAGCCACCATGTGCACCACAGTTCGAGTGCATGTCCCAGCGATTAATTTGGAAAAGCTGACATGTTTATGTGTTGCTGTGATTTATTTTAAGATAAAATAGAACATCTCATAAGATCGATTTTTTTACATCACCATATTTGCTGTTATGGATGGTATATGTTGGACCATTCGATCCTACTTATGTAGTTCGTGCTTTACATTTTTTGTGAGGAAACGCCATTCCATTAAGTGTAATAAGAAATTCTTTTATATCCCTATTAAGGTGCATGCTTCTTACACTATTTATGAAAGGTAAAACCAGAACACATTCATTTTATTTATGTTTGTTCGAGTTGATAAAACATCATCTTCAAAAAAAAAACTGAACAAAGTTTCCGCAGCAAGGCACGGGGTATCATCTAGTTGTATCAAAATTTCAAGCCCATGCAAAGACGTAGAAAAAAACTTGGCGCACCACAAACCATGAATACGTCCATAAATAAGTATTTGTTCGCCACTGTTAAGTTTTTTTCTAGTGGCGCACTGGTTTGTGGTGCGTCACTATATAGCAGTGGCGCACCAAAACTATAATGCGCCACTACTACCGATATTGTAGCTAGCTGTTTTCCGTAGTAGTGCCATTTTTCGCACACTGCCGCATCGCCCGCTGGTCTGGCCGCAGAAGGGCGTCCCATGCTAGTCGCACTCAAATTTACTATGTTGTATGGACGTATTCGTCAATATTCTAGTGTCTTTTTACCTATTACTGTTCAATTATTTTATATCATCAATAAAGCAGAGCGAGTCTTTGCCCCCAAACAAAAAAAATAATGAACCGTTTGGTGCACGGACCGTTCATCCCAACGGAGGAAAAAGTATGTGTTGTATGGACGAATTCACATCATCATACTTCAGTAATAGTTGATTCTAGACCTCCCGCAACGAAAAAGTATTGCAAAAATTGGCCTCTCAGCGGAAAAAGGTTGCATGATTTGACAAAATAACATAATACTACGTAACACAACATAATAAATTATTTATTTCTGCTTTAGGAATGCTATATTTCTTTTTGGAATACATAGTAAAACATTACTTGTTCAGTTACTCTAAATAATTTCACCCAGTGTAGCAAATCTTGCATTTGCATTGGCTTCCACCGCACCGAGCGGCATGGTAAGAGCCACGGCTTTGTTTTGCTGAGTCAGCACAAGCCAACGCGCAAAGAGGTTTGATGCAAAAGAGTGCGCCCAGATCTTCTATGGTGCAATGATCTGTGGAAAATACAAACACAACATGTTTGTGAAGGTTATTACATATTTGCCCATAAAATGTCGTAAATTCCTATCGTGTAGAAAATTTACTCACTCCATCTAAATAGATAAAATCAACTCGAAGTCCTATAACATATACTTGAGATGACAATAACAAAACATAAAACACACCTGCTGAAGCTGGATTTCCTAAGAACAGAAGCAGCACAACGAGAACACATGTGGCCCGTGCATCCATCACAAACTACTCCACTAACACAACGATGCTGCTTATGCTAATGTATGTTTTCGAGAACACTGTTGCGTGGTGTGAAGAATCGAACAAACTGTCATCTTATAGACTTCTTGAGAAAGGTGGAAATGGAAAGCAGGTAATGTGAGATTTACAGAAAAGGATGCGAATAAGGCCATTGAATTCCATTTTAATATTTCTATGTACAGCAGTACATTTTATTATATTTTTTCGTAATTACAGATTGATGGAACACATATATGTATATGTGACATCTTAACGATCATTACTGGAATAAAATAAAGAGACGTCTAGCACATCTCAATTCGGCGCATAGAAAAATGCATTGTGTATTCTTCAAATTAATTTAGGTGTAAGAATAGATTCTTTCCTAAGTAGAACCAGCTCACCATGGCAATATAAAACAATTGTCTCATGTAATGCTTCATCCATTCCAAAAAAAAAAGTTAACGCCGAATTTTCTAGATACACATGTATCTACACTAGTTTTAGTATGTAGATACACACGAATCTGGACAATGTGTAAATTAATTTGAAATGTTGGGAGTAGTAACTAAAGAATACCAAACACATGGCTAAATTTATCCGAATGATTCCGTACATTATAATTCAGGTTACCATGGCAATATAATTAAAGCTATAGTTGATCAAATTTTTCGTCAAAGTTGCGTCTTAGGAAACATGTATGTCTTATTCATGGAAACAGAGGTAATATCTAGTTGGAGGAAAACAGCAAAACATCAAACAATTGAAAATATCTGAAGAAGCCTACTATTCCCAAATTAGATCTCATATGTGCTTTGCACCGGATAGCAATAGCATCCAGCATTTGCATAAATAACGAACAGAGATTCTCACAACAAAGGAATAATTGTCTCACGTACATCGTTTGCAAATCTCAGAATAAAGTTCATACATTATATTCGTTAGCCCCGAATTTATAGAAGGAGGAGAAATAGTTTGAAAAGGCAAAAGGATGGGTGCATTTGCCCAACTCAACGGAGGCACTATTTTATCAGTTAGTTACCCGCCGCTTGAAGGTGGTCTGATAATCAACCTGTGCATAACTTAATAATGATGAAAAGAAACTCAGTCGAAAATGATACGCCAGCTATTGTCGCCTATTATCCCACATGCATGGCGAATTAGTCAGGCTAATGTGACTGTTTATCCTTTCAAAAAAAAATGCCAAATGTTTCAAATCACCGGTGTTATGGAGCATATACAAGAGATACATAATTACAACATATTGGCAAAAGAATGGCCAGAAAGGTACAAAAAGGTAGGAAAGCCTCACATATACTAGCATTAATCAGGAACCTACTTTGTACCAAGTACTAGTTTGAAGTCATGCTGAGCGAAGCACGAGAATCACTCCAGTCCAGAGGCCAGCACAAATCAAGACCTTCCACTCCCAAACTCTTGAAATGGAACAATATTGCACAGCACCAAACGAAACAAATTGGCTACCAGGACATAAACCTGCATAAAACCATCAAAAGGAAACATCGACAGAGACAACAATCTATAGGGAGGACAGCCTGATTTGTACAAAAGATCTTCCCTTCCACCCAGACTATCATTTTCCACCCTTCAGCTAGCCAACATGGCCATTTACATGACTTTCCTTCTAACTTTTTAACCAATGAATTAGGTAAGTGAAGGCTGTTGTCCCCCTAACAACTTGGGGAAACGGCAATCACGATGAATGTTGCTATATAAGCAAAGGGATGCAGAGCTAAATCAAGTCAGTCCCCACCATTCACCATTCTGATACGGATAACTAAGAGATTTACAACTGCTTTTCACCACAGCATGCAGCAACAGAACCCTTGATCCTTCCAGCCAACGAAAGCTAAACTGAGTTTTTTTAGAACAATTTTTTTCCCCAACAAATGGTGATTCCTAAGATGAAAACAAGCTGGGTATTTACAGCAAAGCAGAAGCACCTCCTCCAACTGGCAGCTAATTCTGAAACGACTGCTACTTCGCTCGGAAATCATGCCTGAATGTTGTAAGGTTCTGAGTGAATCTATCTCTGTTCTTCGGTTCCAGGCTCCTTGTGACATCAGTCATGAGCTTATCGAAGCACTGTGAGAGGCGTTGTTGCTGCTCTACAGCCTGCACCAAACAAGTGCATTAGTTATTTAGTTCTCATGCCTATGCTTTTTGTTGGTTACAGCAGTAAAAAAAATCCTATTGAATTGATCTAAAATAGTTCACCCAGTAGGCCAGTATGTTATTTTTATTTTCACATTTGCTACTTGAACATAGGTGATTCTCATACTATATAAAGTTGTCAAAAACGGTTCAAATAGAAAGAAATATAGGCGCTCTTCCGTCACCAACTTGGTACCCATGCAAAATCATGATGCCGCAACGTAAGTTCAATAGACTGCAGCCTATAGCACATCCATTTTACAAAACATTACTGGTACTTTAAAATGTCAGAGCTTGGGTAGTCCATCTTCTACTGAACATTTTCTGCAAGAACTATTCTATAGGGGTCGTACTAAAGGGACCATTTTAAGGAAGTTACTGATTCTGCAATATGATGATGCTTCATGATGTATTTAAATCTTCTGGTACAATCCTGAAAATTAAAACCACCTAAATAGAACACCTAGTAGTACAGAACCTGGCCTTTTTGAGTTACATCAAGTATGTGCTCAGGTGTACCATCTATTTCATAAAGGTGTAGCTATTAATACCAAAGATTTACGCAGAACTGGATATGCAACATGGTAGTCATAAAATAATCTCAATTATAGTTTCCCAATAAATTTGTTTCATCAAAATCATAAAAGCAACAATTTTCCAGAAGTTCATTTTTGTCTTAAAAGTGGTTTTTATGTGTCAGTTTAATTATGTGACAACATCACATACCATAAAGTGAAGGTTTTGTAACAGCTTAAGTGCTCAAGTGTAGCTTTGTGACAGTTCTGCTAAATAGTGCAGTTTTCTGATATTTACTCAAGAAAACTATGTCCTCTCACCATCAACGTAAATAAAGCCTTACTGGCAACAACTTAGTAAGAGGGGAGGAGAGAATGTACAATAAGAGGGGAGTAGAGAATGTATAATGAACTTAGAACAAAGGTGCACACACTAACCTGTGACGCTAATATCTGTGCTCTCAGATCACTAAACATCTGCACACCAAAATAAAAGCAAATCAAAATTTACAAAGATGATTAAACTGGGAAGAACAAAAACGAGAACAGAACATGAGTAATAATGACATATTAACAATAACAATAACATTATGCAGGCACCTGTTCACTGATCATTATTAAACTCAGTATTGGTCTACTGAGACTCCACTGGTTACCCGCATCCTCGAAGATAATGATTTCAAAAAGTGTCTTTAGTATCTGTTGCAAAAACAATGTTATTATCACATAGTACCTTTTCAGAATATGGTGGAGAAGGTTAGCATCACAAACCTGAGGAAATAAACTGGGGAACTCCCCAATATGCCGAGCAAGATTCAGTGCAGCTGGTGATGGAGGGTTATCACCAGCAGTTATATTAGCTATATTGTTAAAATAGAAAGCTGCCAAGCTATCAATGGCGGAAGCGCACTGCCAAAATGAAAAGGCAGAATTCAGTATACTTATTAGAGAAGTACTCCCTCCGGTCCAAAAAGATCAAGGCGGAGCTAACACAACATCAGCGTATAGATATGTACACTCTCGCGTCGATTAAATCCGACTGGAGGTCGTACAATGGTACTATACAAGCTTTCATAGCAACATAGAGTAATGAACTAGCTTCAGGCAAACGCACACTGACAATACGCACAAAAGTGGTAAAAGATCCATAGAGACATACCTGTGTTGATATCCCCGTATCTAATCCTTTTAAGCCAGATTCAAGTGTGCTGACAATATGCACGAAGGTGCTTGTATCCAAATTGAGAACAGAACTGATAGTGATATGGTTGTTGAACATAACTTCCATGTATCCATAGTATGCTTTTGATAGCTGAAACAAACCAATAGATTATTCTGATTGATTCTAAATTTCTACAGATGAAATGTAAAATAGACGCATCTCGCTGACCATAAAAGGGGGTTCTCATAAGATCTGCATCACTGTCCAGATTCATGTATTTGCAAATGACCAAACCAAACAAATCTGGCCTACGTATCTACTGCCTGATGGTTTAATTAACAAACAGGATCCAAACTACAAAACCAAGGATATTGCTAACTATTGAGACATGACCTATCATACCAGCATACGGCAAAAATACAAGCTATCAAGAACAAAGGATATGACTTGCCATCCAGACTCCTATTTCTCTACTTATATACTTATAAGAAGCATAGAATGGTAGGGGTTGGAATACGGATGCAACATCAAAGATTCCTGAAACAGCTTCACGAAAAGATCCTGGACCCCAGTATTTTGCCATAGATCATTTCATGTTTGCCTCGCGTCATTACTATGAGCTTTTACTTGACATTTTTTCTGAATTTTCATTTTGGCACATATATAATTATCGAATGGTACCCCTTAATATACACTTGTCAAAATAGTACAAATGTGAAACAGCAATTCTGCCCTGAATATAGAAATCCCGACTTAACCAAGGTCCGTATTAAAAAAAAACAATAATGTATTGACATTATGGGATTAATTTTATAAAACAAAACTAACTCAACCGCATTCGTGCTAAAATTTAGGTCAAGTTTGTAATGACCAAACTGTTGCCTCTGCTAATGATCAATGTCCATTGTTCCTATGCTCGTTCAGTGCTATAGAACTTATCACAAATATTTTCAGATAGCTAACAAACATAATAAGCTAAGCAGTCGCATATGGCAGCAAACAAATGAGAACTAAATTACCAATGACAGCATGAATAATTGAGTACCTTTTTAAATGTCAATATATCAGACAGTGGAATTGACAGCGTCATCTTCAAAGATATATCAAGGGCATCTGCGAGAGCTCTGTCACCATAAAGCTCAAACACACCAAAATTGACATAGTTCCCACATAAGGCTGCAAATACAATTGAAGTGAATGTCAATCACAAGAACAGTAAATATCAGCAAGGAACTAGAAGTCTGCAATGTGAGTTTAATATTTTGAAGTGAACAAAGTAAAAGCATAGTAATAGGCTCACAAAGTGGAACACAGACAATATTCAACTTTGTGTAACAAACTATTATTGCATTTTAATTCTAATAATGCAAACAAAACTAAGGTTCATAGCACAGCCACACGAGATCTTCCTAGAACCTGGCCAAGAATAACAGAATTCGAATAGAATTATTTCCCACCAATAGGCTTCCGTAGAACTAGCCAAAAATTTAGCAGTACACAAATTTTGCGAATTAAAATCTCAACTCAGAATATTTTGGTTCAGGGTAACCATAGCTGAGGTAACTTGTTGCATTAAAATATAATCTCATTGGGAATAGCGAACTCTTCTTAGCCAGTTTGCAAAGGAACAGGAGGAACCAGCTACTTGCAGTTTTCCACTTGTGTTGCAAGGTCTGAACCCTCATCAAAACAGTTAACAAGGTCCCAATCCAACACGAATGTTCAGTAGTGCAATATTTAAAATTATAATATTCACATTCCTGACAAATCATATCAAAATAGAGCTGCCTATCAAAATATAATTACTTTCATGACTTGCACTAGAAAAATAGGAAAAGTTGGACCAAAGCGAAAAATACAAAATGGCTGGTTGGGGAAGTTGGACTACCAAAATCCAGGTCAACCCCAAATGCAGCATTTTGACAGTTGAACCGTATTCTGTACTGGAAGTACAAAACAGTCATGTAAATCCTCAAACACTGTCCACTGGAGCCAATTTGAATAACAAAACTAACAAATTTCCCACTAGGCTAGTACAGAGTGCACATGTATAAGGATCGCTTTCAAATGGCTGAAGCAGGTTTACTACGAAAGTAGTTCAAATAATGAAACTGGCATCATTATAAAATGTAAGCAACGTGCAGTTATAAAACAGCATGCATCAAAACACAATTCATATACTCACCCCTTGAAAGAACAGTCAATGAAATCCATATGCCTTTGTATTTTCTTGCATAAATATCAGTGCCATTTGGAAGTAATAGAATCCTTGAACCATAAGCCACAATAAGCTTGCTTATCTCTCGAAACAGTAGGATCCCATTTGGTGATGACGAATCAAACGTCAATCGCTGAGCTTTGTTCAAAACAAATTCAGCCATGAACTTGAATAAAGGTGTGGTAACCTGCACGTGATGATGTTTTAGAGGAACTGAATAAAAGATTTATAGAATCAGATTCTAGGTAATAAAAGTAGGCTTAATAACAGCAAAGAGTTCTCAAAAATGTAACAGTAGTAAAGATTGGTGACCTCTGGTTCATCTGTCAACAGGGAAATGGCTCTCAATAGAAGCGGCATGCGAGATGGATACAACCATTCAAATAGGAGCCCGTAAGTCCTGCGGCTGGATCACATCAACAAAGGCGCAATTAGTTTCCAAAACTTAGGAGCTGTTACATACTTTTATACTAATGTATGTTCACAGAATTCACCTATTTGTGGCCATCGCAATGCCTCGTAGATCTCTCATCAAACCAGTAAATGCGTACTTTACAGCATCAGTCCGGAAAGCAGCATCGGCACTTGCCTCTAAATTAACTGCAATCTATAGTGAAAACAAAGAACAAAATCAGAAAAAAAATGTGATAAAAAGTATAATATTACCATAAAACAACTAGTTATGGACCTGCAGAAGTGGCTCCATGAAAGTGCGGAATTTTATTGGGCCATCTTCCATGAAGACCAGGGAGCCAAGGATGTAGTAGAAGTTCGTTCTACTGCGGACACACCTGTATTCATCAAGAAACGGAAAATTTTCCCGCTGGCAGGATGAATAGTGAAAATGAAACATTTATGAGACTGAGGAGCACAGAGATCATATGAAACAAAAGCTAGTGCGAGGCACTTACAGAATGATTTGACATGATGAACTTTGTACTCTCCAACTTGAGAAGAAGCTTTCCAGTCATATAGCTGCTACGTCAATACAAACAGGAGTTCTCATCATGCTGAACATGGCAACATGAGAGAATGGAAACTAAATACATAAAACTACAAGTTTACCCAGATGCGAGGTCCTGGAACAGTGCCAGAGTATGATCAATTACATCCTCACACTGTAAACACATCAAAGGTCAGCAAGAACTTATAGATCAAAATCAAAGTTGAAGTCAGTAGATACTCACCTCAGCGTAGCACTTGAGATTTGTAGCTATTTTCCCAACAATAACGTTGAGTAAAACTAAATGATCAGTCAGTCCAAGAAGCTCAGACAATCTTGCATACAACTGCTGCAGCAAAGAATCAATGCTTTATGATATGGCAGGAAGGTATATCAAAATGCTGCAAACAATATAATCTGTCATCGGAGTTTGCTTTTTCTGAACCTTTGAAGAATGCATGGCTTGGTCACCTACATAGGATCTTCTGAAATTTTGCACAAAGATAAGAATAGCTCGATCAAGCCTTTGCTTGCTTAATTCTTGATATCTCTGCAAGGAGAATATAATCAGTTCTCATTCTTCCATTCACTCAATAATCTTCTGAGAGCAAAGCCATAAAAGGAGGACAGAAAAACATAAAAATCAGGCAAGTACAGCAAGATAGCAATATTACTGCCTTGGTAGGACAAGTGGGGAACAGGAAACCAAGGCAGGAAAATGGCTTTAGGATCAGTTGTTGTGCTAATCTTTACTGATTGTAGTAGGATTTTCCATTACAACCTAAACGAAAATGCTTTCAGTAAATAGTGTATCCAAAAACAAAATTTAAGTGCTTTTGAGAAGCCACCGCAACGCCAAACAAACCACAATCTTAGCTGCCATGGAGATTGTGTTTTGCTGCATGATATATGGTTATTTTTGAAAGTTAATCCAGTCTAGAGCAACTATCAACACAATGCAACCCACTAAAGTATTACTAGGACCTATGCATGGAAAAGTTTTGAGTCAGCAAGAGGCAATATCTGTCAAGTACGATGTCTGCATATGAAACCAACATTTATTAGTTAAAAGTCATCCTAAACCATAGTATTCTTCAAAATTAGATTTTTCTAAAAAATGGAAAAAAAAACATCCTATAGCAGATAGCCTTAGAATTGGAAAATCATCATGCCTGCAAGCACATTTACTAGGCAGCTCGCCATTCATGTCAAGTGACAAAAAAATTCATCTAACCTGTGCATGCCCCCCTGTATCGGTAATATTTATCAATTGTAACACTCGGGCTGCAAGTTCTGCGTCGAATAACTCCTGTGAATCTTGGCTGCAGAAGAAAATAAAAAAACTTATTTATGGAAGGAATAGCACAAAAATGGCAACCAATCAAATAAACTCAATTGCTCACCTGCAACCAACAGTCTGTCTTATCTTGAGAATGGCTGCAATTATGTGGACCATCCATGCAATCTGCCCTTCAATGACAGAAAGCTCAGCTACATCTCCAGGAGCAGTTAATCTTGACCTTGCCTGTTTAAGTATTGAGTTTGAGTCTCTTCTGGAAAACAATAACTCATGAAACAGCACTGTCATACCGTATAAGCTTGTAGAAGAGGCTCCATGATATTTATGATGAAAAGGCTACAGCTTTCGTACTGCAACTCAACAAAAGAAAATAATAATCAGGGCATGAAATATGAAACAATTTATGCAAGTCCAGAAATTCCAAGAACAAGGCATCTTACTTCCAGTCAACCACGATTTCAAAATTGAAGTCAAATCAAGTTTTGAACAGAAAGATATCGTTTTAAAAATCAGAAAGCAACATTCATGGAATCATGACATAACAGCAAACCTTGAATCGGCAAAGATAAGGAAGACTCTCCAGCTGATCCTGGAGACCTTCGGCATTATCCAACGGATTGTCTAAATCTGATGAGGCCTGTGATGAACAGAAACAAGAAAATAATAAGAATGATGTTTAATATTTGACTGAAATAGAAAGAGCAATTGATCCCTCACATAAGAAAGTACCTGAACAGAATTAATTCTGGAAGTGATAAAACCTTCCGTAATTTTGGGTACAGTTTCATCTAGCAGACTTGGTGTATCGCCTTTCAAGTAAGGCAAAGATGTCACCAGCCTTGACCAAAGGCTTAAAAGATAGTATACACTGTTACTGGCCCACTGCAAAATGATTAATCAATGGGATACCAAAGTCATAACATGCACAACAATTAACAATAATTAGTAACTGAACAATCAACAATAATTAGTAACTGAGCAAGATAGACAGACAAACCTGCCATGATAGCAATGATTTAGTTGTAAATTCTGCTACAAGACCAATCCATTCGCCATAAAACTCAACACTCAGAAGCTCTGATAACTGCAAACAAAATTGTCACAAATGGGTTTATTCCTAGCCTGAAAGATGCCACTATTATTGTGAGACATCACACGTGGATCATATAACAAGTACAAACATGATGTAAAATATTTGAGTTTTTGCCCAAAATGGATAACAACCAAATCGCTTGGAAGTTAATGCTGAGGCCCTCTCAAGCAGACAGAGATTAGATTCAGAAAAATAAACTAACATCACAGAACAAATATGATACAGTTTGACAAAATGTTGATTCAGCGATAAACCATATATTCAGTTGCTTTATACTCCGCAAGTATCACAACCAAACAAACTCTGAATAGGAAAGCATCATTCAAATTATATTTTTCACTTCCACACGTGTACAACATGAACATAACAGCAAAACAATGATAAGCCATAGCTCACTGATGTGAGGTGTATTTGGTAACAAAATTTGGACCTGTCACAATATCAAATTTAGAAATGCCATTTTCAGGCAAACAAGTCATGCATGAGGGAGCGAGCCATATCCACAATACTTCATTCAGGGCATATGACAAGGATAATGAACATGATACAAATTTGTTGTTCCATCTAGTACAGCAATGTTTATTTGGCTCAACCTCATAAAGAATACATCAGCAGTCACAGCAAAGAATGATGAAACTCAAGTGTAACTGGTTAACTGTTTTTCTTCAAGGTGATGCTAAAAGAAACTGAGAAGCTACAACACAAAAAATTTGCATCCAAAATCACTATCGTTTCCCCATAGGAAAGGTTTGTATGTATTCTAACAAATACTAAAAGATAAAAAAAAAATACAAACATCTCCTTGGTGACAGAACAGGCAAGAATGAAGTAGGGTCATTCTTAATTAAGTAACAGAGTCAGAACCTGATAATTCACTTTAAAACGTCCCAGGAGACGGCAGAACTCATGGTAGTTCCCATGATCAGCAAGACCTGTAAATGGTAAATCAAAGAAATTACTTAAAATCATTTTTTAAGAACTACAGCACGAAGTGCCTCAACCACTTTGGCTTCTCTTGCAAAATACATTATAGATATGACTTGTAATTAGTTCCATTACATGCTTTAGGTTAACAAAACTAGTCATTGGTTAATCAACTTTTGGGAGACTACTAAATGCTTAAATAAAGGATAAAAGGCTTTTCTTCCTTCCATTAAAGGAACTTCAATCTAAGACCATTGTCAAGAAATAGCACTAATCACAATCTTGCAAGCAAAAACTGCAAGTGGTATACCTTGGCCTGTTTGGAGTATCTCCCTGGTGCCTGACATCAGATGAGAGAGAAACTGGGACCTCGCAGGGTCCTCCACAAAAAGACTACGCCTGACAGAAGCAAGCCTGACAAGACATTCTAAAGCCTGTTGAAAAATAAGTCCATGAACACATCCATAAGTAATACATTTCTTGGGAAGGAAAAAAAAGATACGTTTGGATGTGGGTGATTGGGCTTAGATTTAATTGAACAGCCCCAAAAGGAAGGGACCGGAAGATGTCAAATTCACAGCAAAAATAAAATAAGCTCCTCAGAAATATAGTGCTGTTACATCAAAGACAATCAAAATACTCAAGCACCAGCACTTGTGACTTACAGGTTGCAGTAGCTAGTAACTTACCAATACTATATTTGCAAGTTGTACTAGTAATCAGCCAATCAGAAGCTAGTTCAAAAATGCTCTTTCCAATTAACAAACAAACCACTAAGAAATAAATCTGCAGCATGTGCCAATGCAATATTCAAATCACTCATCAAAAGTATACCTCTTTGGAAACAGTTGTATCATTGACTTTGTAGTAATCGAAAAAAATCTGGACAGTTGAAGGATCTTGAAGGAGAGGCCTCCAGGATGCAGGAAGCTGCATGAAGATAATAATATGTGTGAACTACAAGAGGCAAATGTGCTGAAGGATAAGAGGTAGGTTGGCACAAAGGAAAGCTAACAATTAAGCAATCAATATACCTGCACTGTTCCAAATTCTTCAGAGCTCTCATCCACTGGTGAACCAACAAAGTCAAATGACAAGCACCTCAACGCAAGAGAAATAGGAACACGCCTTAGGTCATCTGCTACTGTAGTTAAGTAGAATTGTGTTAAATGATGTGAACGAAATCGGTATGTATTCTAATATGACCTACTGGAATGACATGTCCTGCTCAAATAATACCTGGAAAGTTACCTTCACTCTTCAGTTGGTGTAATGAGGTAAGAGAAATTTGGAAGATCTGCAGAAGAAACTGGTCTTTGAATGAGGTTGCAATTTTTCTGTGAAGCGACAAGGGCATTGCAGAGTTTGCCTGCGTGCATAAGCAAAGAAAATAGAATTCAAGTTAGTTTCCAAAATGAACAGAGAGCAGTCAACTGCATGCTGATAAACTTTATTGGTCTAACTCGAGTAGTTCTTCTGAATAACATAAGCCTTGGTCCGCCATGTATGCAAATGGAATTCCATTTGTGAGTTGAAGTAACGTTCAATCATCTACCAAGAAGTATACGACAAAAGGCGGAAGAAGGAAAGGAGAAGGCCATAAAAAATATGTGCATGACGGGACAGGCCATATCAACAGTGGGTGGGGGCACGACAGATGATCGGCAAATATATTTGGCCTTCTCCGCTAGTAATTGAGTGAGGTCCCACCCATGTCACCACCTATTACGAATAAATACTAAGGCCCTTCTAAAAATAGTGGACACGTGGACTCCATATCCATACAAGGTATGGAGTAATTAGAGAAGTTATCCCAAAATAAAGAGAGCACACCTACATACTATGGACACAATCCAGTAATTAATCTCTAAATATGAACTAAATACAGGATGTCTGGTGAAGAGACCAAATTTGAGTGATAGCCCTTTGATCTGGTGAATGATCAGGATGCTTGGATCTGCTTTCCACCTTTCCCAATATGTTCGAAACTTTTAACTTGTGACTTTCTATATTAGCATGGAGATAGTGAAGATTAAACTTCAATGCACCAACCATCGCTATTAATATATACGAACTTATTAATATCAGTGGGATAAACAGTAATAGTCCGGTCATTTGCGACTGTGTATTGTCATTTTGAATGCAAACACTAACTTTTTGTTATGTACAGTCGGTAAGTCTGCGGTATTCACAAGTATGTACTCTGCTATGCAGTCTTGACGTCCTATGAAAATAGGTGCAAGCGGCTTTCATATGCACTATACAAGCTAGGCATCTGAGACAATAACGTTGCGCATGACAAATAGTTTTGGACAACAAGATTTTCTCCAGCATGATACAAACAACCATGTCAGCACCTCTTTTGGGAGCAACATCTGATAACTAAATCAATCAATATTCTAAGAATAAACACAAACTCATCATACTGGATAGGGAAGAAACCACTTATGGTAACTAGATTGGCAATACATTGTTTTCCAGATCTCACCTGGTTCATTTCCATTACGAGAAAATTTAGTATCTTCAATCCTATCAAATAGTGATCCTGGGATGCCTGAAGATATAACATATAAGCATAAGCAGCATTTCAGTACAAAAAAATGAGGTAACTTTCGACATGGCATGATTTAAAAAATTACCACATGATTTATTTAATTATTTATTTTGGCAAAAATCTGCTTATCATTCGATTACCCTTTTCAGTACTAAGGTTGCATGCTGAAGACATGCGATCAGGTTTTACCATGAACAAGACTTTGCATGCTAAAAGTGGAGGTGTTTCTAAAAGTACATCTCATCAGAATGACTTGTTACCCGGTCTTCCGTATCTGGAAATAACTATACTAGTACAATTATCTAGCTGAAGAATGTGCAATTGGCCAATTTTGAAGAAATAAATATACATAGCAAAATGTGATAGAATAATTTAAAACAACCCATCAGGCATTAAAGCACTATATATTTTTCTTACAATTATTTTGATTTAGTTAAAATGTTTAAGACTCCAAACAATTGCATACACAAACTCAGATTAATCACAGCTGGTTATATTTCAACTCGGGTTGGTCGGAAGAGAAGGTTTCACTAACCTATGCTTATGTCATGATACAAAACAACTTTAAGCAGCTATGAAGTCCTTACTTAATACTCATATCTATGTGATAGGCTATTAGGTAACTTCCATACAAAACAAATCGTAAGGCATACTTACAAGAGCTAAGAAATCTGTTGCTTCTTTGAAAATCTCTCTGAATCTGTCATCATCAAGCCATCCAAATTTTGTTATCCGACAAACAAGCTGAATTAGGGAAACAATCACAAAGTTCTGCAATTTAGGTCCTCTTGCCGCAAGATAGTTCATGACATAATTCCCTTCACACAGATCACAAACAGGTTAGTCCAAAACTAGCAATAGAAGTGGCACGGACATAAGTATGTTTAACAAGGTGACTACAGATAAATAAGTCCATTTCAGCTAAATTGCAGAAACATGGAAACAGAGGATAAAATGAAAATAAATACTCATACATTCCAGCTATGCTACAGAAGCATAAAAAACAGGCTATAAAATGAAGTTACGTGAATTATCATTTTCACCTATGCTCCACTGTTACAGAAGCATAGCTGTTTTTGAAGACAAAACAGAAGTAAATTGGGGATCAAGAAAACGACAAAACCTACGCATATAGTAACTTAAACTGAACATCATCATAAACATACAGCTACTTTGTACGGTTGACAAAACAGAAGTAAATTGGGAATCAAGAAAACGACAAAACCTACGCATATAGTAACTTAAACTGAACATCATCATAAACGTACAGCTACTTTGTACGGTTGCATGAAAAGTACGACACGCGCCTTGTGTGTGAACATATAGAAGAAGACATAAATGCCAACATGCCATGCAGATGCGACAAAATTGGAAGAACAAAAATTGAATGATATGAGATATAATGCATTATGTCGGAAAAGAAACATTACGGATATCCAGGCGCAGTTGCAAAGAAAGGCTGCGGTCGGAGACTTGCTTCAACAAGCTTGTACTGGCCAGCATCAAGGCGTACGGAGTTGATGCATTGTCCAATATATACTGGCACTGTGAAATGTAGTCACTGTTCTCTGAGAAGCACTTGAGGGTGCTTTCTGCATGTGCTCTCTCAGCGGAGTCTCTAGAATTGTACAGCTTTTCACACAACACCTCTAGCTGCGCTAGGCTCTCCATTGAGGACATGAACAAGGAGCTCCAATTCCCCGATAGAGCGAGTATCCAGGGTTTAATATGCCACCGGGTTCTGAATTAATATGCATGAATGTTCATCACCAAGGTTCGAAATTAATGCGTTAGGGTATTCGGTTCAATAGGGAACTTAAAAAGTACCATAAGAGCTTTGAAGCTGAAATATATGATTCTAGCACAGGAAGACGGAACGTCAAAATACATTCATATTACAAGAGAAATGTTTCAACAACAGAGTTTTCTCATGTACAGTCTTTCCAGTGAAGCTTAATCAAAGATTACGACCCAAGAAACAAGAGAAAAACACCTAACAAAGACTTAAATCGCCAATACCAGCCACAATCAGCCTGGGGTGAATGATCTGCATGAATGGAAATGCGAGACTCAGTGACGGCTAAAGAAGCACAATGGCAAGATAATCATCTACCTAGAATTTTTTTTTTCTGTTGCAGTTGCTAACCATTCAATTTCATAACATGCACAAATACGCTGTAACACAGGCATCCAGGGGCACAGCAAATCATATAATGGCAATATGACAAACTTAAAAATAACTAGTATATGATGCATCGGTTAAGATGTTGTATTTTATGCAGCAAAAACAAAAACTAGATGTATACCAGCCACAATCAGCCTGGGGTGAGTGATCTGCACGAATGGAAATGCGAGACTCAGTGATGGCTAAATAAGCAGAATGGCAAGATAATCATCTACCAAGAAAATTTTGTTGCAGTTGCTGACCATTCAATTTCATAGCATGCACAAATACACTGTAACACAGACATCCAGGGGCACAGCAAAACATATAATGGCAGTATGACCAACTTAAAATAGCTATATGATGCATCAGTTAAGATGTTGTATCTTATGCAGCAAAACCAAACACATGACATGTATAGCACAACCTTAAAAAACCATTCTATTTTAGATACACTGTAACACAGACATCCAGGGGCACAGCAAATGATATAATGGCAATATGACCAAGTTAAAAATAACTAGTATATGATGCATCTGCTAAGATGTTGTATCTTATGCAGCAAAACCAAACACATGACATGTATAGCACAACCTTAAAAACCCATTCTATTTTAGATACCCTGTAACACAGACATCCAGGGGCACAGCAAATCATGTAATGGCAATATGACAAGCTTAAGAATAACTAGTATATGATACATCTGCTAAGATGTTCTATCTTATGGAGCAAAAGCAAACACATGACATGTATAGCAGCAGCACAACAGAACATCATGAGATGGCAACCAGTTATTTAGACCAGGTAATACTTGCTTCCTTTGCTATGCAAATCATATTTATAAAACACATTCCAGCATTTATGCACATGAGCAGAAGGATCGGAGCACATAAAACTTGCCGTACGATTCCTAATCATCAAATCAGTTTTATGGGATTGTGCATCGGAAGTCTGTTTTACTTGGCCACCTTATCCAAAGGATCTAAAGCACATGACAAGCCACGGGAAAGCGGAACCGAAGATCCGATCAGCATCCGCGAACCAAAACCAAGCTATCATCTACCCCGTAAGCGTCCTCGGAGGATCCGGCAAAGTCCCCAGACTTCCGTCGAGATCCCCCGAGTCCCGAGCAGCCCCGTTGTGAACAGGCCGAATTCCGTGGCATTCCGATCCTAAAACGCCGAAGCGGGCACCGCGGCGGCGCCGCCACGGGCCCGATCAAGCGCCCCGCCCCCCCCCCTGCGGCGAGGCGAAATCGCGGCGGCAGAGGCAAGGCAAGTTCTACGGTACGCGTCGGACAGCAAAAAAAGCATGGCGGGCCGCGGCGATCGGGGTGGTGCCGTTGCCGTAGTCTACCTTATCCCCGGTGCGTGCGTGCGTGCTGAATCCGCGGAGGTGAGTGTCGGACGGCGGTGGTGGTGGCTAGGTCTACGGCGTGGGGATCGGAGGCGTGCGTTTTGGGGGTGCGGTGGGGTGTGGGAAACGGAAATGGGGGAGGAGCTAAATAGGACGATGGATGGGAGTGGGAGGCGATGATGTGCTGCGCCTGCGCTGTGGACTTTGCGTCTACACATTTCTCACCTAGGGTTCTGCCACGCACTGGCACAGCTTTGCTTGCGCTAGCCTATCGTCCGTTACTGCTTGCTTACCACAACTGTTCTGTTTTTTTCCCATTCACTTCCTGCAAAAAAGTATGGCTTTGCCAGCAGTACAAGCTTCTAGATATAAAACTTTTATTATTGTTTAATTTCGTGCATTTATGAGAAGATATTGGTGTGCATTTCTGCAAATTTTTCAGTATCTTCCTCCTATCGTACATTAATTGGTATTATTGGTATTCATTAGTTGGCTTGAGTAAACATGATCTTGAAAGATATTGTCAATAACTATAGCCCTACGAGATGAGAGAAGATAAGTATTCACCGAGTAAAGATATCCCCCAAGATTAAAGCCATGTCTAGTAGAGATCCTTTTTTTTGCGAACAAGAAGAGGGTCCTCGAAGAAGGACCGTGGAAGTTGCCATTAATTCATTGTCGGTGCAGACTGATTTACATGGAGGACCTCAAAGAAAAAGAAAATTAAAACATGGCCCTTAACTTTTGCACCAAAGACCCTAGAACAGAAAAGGAAAAAAAGCAATCAAGTCCAGGTCTTCTCCCGGCTCCTTCTCCACCGATCTGTCGACGACGCATCCGACCACAGCACCATCGAGGACTAGGCCACTTCGAGTACTACGACGGGAGCACGCCGCATCGGAGCCAGAGGGCCTCCAAAGTGGCACAAAGGCCTGGAGGTAGAATAACACCTTTTGCTAGCAGGAAACTTGGAGAGCAGAAGTACCCGTTGTCAACGACCAGGGTGGGACCAGCCTCCTCCCGGCCATCGAGGTCGATGGCATCCATGTCGCCGAGGATTCACTCCCAACAAAGATGTGGAGTAGCCGCCTCATCGACCCGAAATCACAACAGCAAACAAGAACGGTTGTGTATGAACTCCACAGAGCAACCTTCCAAACTTCCCTTGAGGAATCTGCAGTCGCTGGCCCACTCCACCGCCCGCCACCACGACGGTCTGGAAGAACACGGCCAGGAGGAACAGAATCCTCACGAACCACGACCTTATTCATGGAGATACCTAAGCTCATCCACCTCGCCTCCAACTCCAACCTCCAGAGAACGGCGGTGGGGAAGAAGAGTCCTATCCAACACCGGATTTGGCCAAGAACCAGTGCACAACTCCAAATATCCACAAGGAAGAGAAACGGCGTAAGGCCAAACCTAAATCTAATCCTAACTACGGTTGTACATAGGGTGGGACCCTCACCTTTCTCGTCATCGATCGCTGCCGAAGAGGAGAGGGGACGGGCCAGCGTCCCTAGATCTAGCGGGGAGGCGAAGCTACAAAGAGGAGGGGTGGGGGAGGTCTATCTATGGGGGGGCGGGGGTGGAGTGTTTAGTAGAGACTCGTTGCCTCTAATTCCTTGGATTCACCCACCAGTATCAACGAATATATATACGACATCAAATGTATTTATTTAAATATAAATCCACTTTTGAAGCTCTCCTTAAAACTCAATCCATGTGTGCTTACCACAAACATAATTGTAAACAGTGTAGATGCTTTAGGACAAAAACATATGGGAAGAAAAGGAGAGAAAGTTGGTGAGAAATATAAATATTTTACGTGCACTACTTTCAAATAATACATATATATTAAATCATGTTTTGGCACTCCTTCCCTATCTAGTCTCTATCCTTTGTGAGACGGCGGGTATTCTCTTTGTTTTTGTCGATACGCATGTATATGTCCTTTGTAGATATGGAAGTATGATTACATGCATCTAATGTCGATCAAACGTGTCTTAGGAGAATGCAATGACAACTAACCAAGTAAAGGATTCTTCTGGATCGAGTCATTGACTAGCACGCTACTGAGTGTTTGTCATATGAAGAAATTTATGCGTGCTTCTTCCATATAAGATAACCCACATAAATTGTTATTGGCAAAGTTATCACTTGTTTATGGTCGAATCAAAAGGGGAGATAATGAAGCACATAAGACCTAACACATTGAACCCCATTGAAAGGGTACGAGATGTGCATGTTGTTAAGATTGGAGGACTACAACTATCAAATATACATCAAAACAATAGGTTACCAAACAAAGATTGACATCTGAAAATGAACGTTGGTACAAATTTATATGTGTAAAATGTTGCCCGTGTTTGATTATGGCATTATTTGCTATAGTTTATGTTAGGAACTTCTTAAACTTAGGATTTTGTGGAGCGCTGATAAAATTGAGGCTTTCGCTGTTAGTACATAAATAGGGCCAGTCATGGTTACAAGGGAAAACTTTAAGTAGTGAATATCCCATTCTACCAAGTTGTAAAAAAAAGTCTCCTTGTAGCATGTTTTTGTCTCGGCCTCTCGGGGGTTGATAATTGCATGTCCGATATGACCTGGATTGTGTTACAAAATCATAACAAGCTCAAACATCCCTGTTTAAAAAACATCTCAAACATCCTAACAAAAATTGTAGAACATAGACTCAGTTTAACACAAAAAAATGAAACACATAGCAAACATAAAATGGCAACATATATTATGCAATCACCTTTGTTGTTTGATCTACACAATCATCATTTTAATAGCGATGCCAATTTTTCGAGAAGGATCCTTAAAACAAGTAACCATGTCATGTGAAGGTTATTTTAGTACCTTTACTCAAATTATACTAGAATAAATAAAAGTTCAATTAAATATTAATGGTATAATGTTGTGCTTGTTTTATTTTTAAATAATTTTCATATTTGGTATGTCTACTTGTAACGTAAAACAAGTGCTAACTTAAGGTTTTCATATAGTAAAGTTTAAAAATAAACCTACAACCTTTTTCCTTGATATGCCAAGTCATTTGGCACTTAAATGATGTGACTATGTGGGTTGCACCACAAAGGGAGGTTGCATGGCATATGTTTTCATCATTGATATGGATCGACCTAATTCTTATGTATAGTTAAGAAGATATGTCATGTATCAAATGGCCACCATTCGATTATCCACGCATCTTGGATCTTTTGCGTGTGGATAGTTTTGTAACCAACTACAACGAAGCACGAAATATTGCACGTTAAAAAAGGTATATATTTAAAAAAAAAATCATAAATTTCTTTAACTTTGTTCATTTTAGTTCTATGAAACTACCAAAAAAAAGTCTAAAATGCTACCAAGATGCATTTTCCACTAGTTGTTTATCACTAGTCATGTGCCTCTGTTTCTCTCCCTCCCTATCCTCAAGATCGACGATGATCTTACGTGACAGGGGAGTTCAAATCTGGCAACGCCATATGACAAGAGGTGCAGAGGACTCCTATGTCCATTCTATGAATGTTGTGATGATGTTGCAAGATACGGTAGACATCTCATTAGGGCATGTACACTGGGGTGACGTCTGTGTTCTCTTAGAGCTGGCACATAGGACTTTTGTTGAGTTGAAGGAGAGAGAATAGAGAAAGAGAAGGTTGCTTTTCCTTAGCTAAGCGGTGATCCCTTAGAAAATAAGGGAAGGCGAGTTTCACCATTGTATCACATGTCTTCCACTCTTCCCTTAGTAAGATGATTTTCTACCAAAATTTAATTAATTCTCATTGAATTTAAGGGATGACAATAAGATATAATGAATTGTACATGTTATAGCTATTGCCTTCTGTAGATGATGTGGATGGCTAAGGAAAGATGTTCCTTCCCTACCATTGTACATGTCCTTACGTCGTAAATCGATCCATTTTTTATGTACCAAATATGCACATCTTCTCTTCTAGACTTGATAGTGTTTTTTCTCTAGATATCACATGTACAGTGGACCGACCAAAGTCACGTAATGGTTTCCCTTTTTTGCATTGCGCCTTATAACTATATTAAGTTTCACCATAATTCAATATGTGTGCCTAATAAGAACCACCAGTACCACCACTTTTCTCAATCATGGTAATGAATAGTGGATTACTTAGTGCATATCTATATCACCCTCTTCATCAACCTACTTGAGTAGTCAGATCAAGCATACAATAATAGTGATACATAGCTCTATTGTAATTTCTACTCTATGTTGAGGCACATATGTGCACGTGGCACATTACAGAAATCCAAACCCTATAGAAATTGAATGGAATGTTGGTAAGGAATAAGGTGGGGAGATCCATATATAGTGGTAATGTTCTAAGTTCTTAAAGAC
This sequence comes from Lolium rigidum, assembly GCF_022539505.1. Classification (NCBI taxonomy): domain Eukaryota; kingdom Viridiplantae; phylum Streptophyta; class Magnoliopsida; order Poales; family Poaceae; genus Lolium; species Lolium rigidum. The sequence continues at coordinate 216,833,178 of NC_061508.1, read as the reverse complement.
ACATTGCATGAAAGATACTTTGGCTAAACACTCAACCATACTCGAATCGTCGTATTTTTGCGTGAATGTCCAAGCGTAGTAGTTATTAACAAAAAAATCATTTTCATCCTCATAATTCTGGCATTTTAAGTGTGTTTAAAGCATGTTTGTTCGAAGTATTAACCTGGACTACTACATGAGGTGATTTTTTTACTAGTGGATTTAATGGCCCTTGTCACACATGTTAAAATATGTTGATAGATAATACTTAAGGACCACAAGACTCTTTGGCTTTGACACCAAAATATCCAGTCATCCTTATTCTATCTACCCCTCTGTGTGAAGTATTGAGGCACATGAACTCGTTGACTCTTCTTCATGGCGTGCACAATTGCACAAAGGATAGGAGAAGCATTGCATCTATTTATTTGCCTCCATGAGAACTTGCACAAGGAGGAAATAAGAATTTTGGGAAGCTCGTGTTTGTGCAACCACTCATTGCATTTGCATCCCTTCTTCATTGCATCAAACTTACGCCAAGCCTAGTCGAAACTATGAATGCTTGATGACATTGACCAATCCTTGACAGAGAGAGAGAGAGGGAGGTAGTTTGTGTGATTTCTGTGATATTTGTCAACTTGATTTTCTTGCTGCTAGATCTAGTTTTTGCGTTATTGGTTTACTATGAATTGTACTCCTCAGTATTCCTCAAAACTAAAATGTCCTGGTAAGGAAGCAGCCATGCATCCTTGTAATTGACATGGTCATCTATTAACTTCCTTTTGTACATAAATTAACCATTTCTGAAATACACACACACACCACCACCACCATTTCTTTCACTCCATGGACCAAATAGATCCAAGGTTGATCTTACGATGGTGTTCACATTGTCTTTAATTGGGTGTTTGTTCCAAGTGTTTTTGTCATGCTATTTGTTAGAATTCTTGTTGATATTACTACCTTGTGTTTTTTCTTGTTTAAATGTCCCGAGGTTCAATGTAATCTTTAAATCACATGTTGTGTTCATTAAAAAAATGTTTCGGTGTGGACAGTGGAGAAGCTTGACAATTTTTTCTCGAGGAGGGGGGCGAGTTGAAGGGGGGCTTGAAGACAACCTATGTGTAAAATTAAAGCACTGTTTGATATCTAAGACATACAATTAAGGCTATTGATAGGTATTGTTTATAGTAGGGTAGGAGGCATGTCTCGCTTTGGCCATCGAGAAGCTCCTGACCTAGGTGTAGGTTTGATCGATAACCTAGGACATGTATTTCTTTTGTTGATGTTGAACAATCGAGAGTAATTTTAGTTGAAGTTTATATAATGTTTAGGGTTCGAAGTGAACCTACCGTTCCTCCCCTATAAACTTCATTCCTAAAGATAAAAACATCCTAAAGAGAAAAAAAAATGTAAAATGGCCTTGTACGAATAGATGAGATATACCTAAGGTTACAGTGTAAAGCCTTTTCACATGATGTATGCTTCATAGGGTCACCCTCTATGTGTGTATTGTTATGGAATACGAAAGTCGTAGGGCGCGGCACCCTGGAGACATGATCGCGAAATTGGAGGTTTGATACGTCTCTGACGTATCGATAATTTCTTATGTTCCATGCCACATTATTGATGATATCTACATGTTTTATGCACACTTTATGTCATATTTGTGCATTTTCTGGAACTAACCTATTAACAAGATGCCGAAGAGCCGATTGCTCGTTTTCTGCTGTTTTTGGTTTCAGAAATCCTAGTAAAGAAATATTCTCGGAATTGGACGAAATCAACGCCCAGGGTCCTATTTTGCCACGAAGCTTCCAGAGGACCGAAGGAGAGTCGAAGTGGGGCCACGAGGCGCCGCCACACTAGGGCGGCGCGGCCTAGGTCTTGGTCGCGCCAGCCTGGCGTGTGGGGCCCTCGTGTGGCCCCCCGCGTTGCCCTTCCGCCTACTTAAAGCCCCCGTCGCGAAACCCCCAGTACCGAGAGCCACGATACGGAAAACCTTACTGAGACGCCGCCGCCGCCAATCCCATCTCGGGGGATTCTGGAGATCTCCTCCGGCACCCTGGCCGGAGAGGGGATTCATCTCCCGGAGGACTCTTCACCGCCATGGTCGCCTCCGGAGTGATGAGTGAGTAGTTCACCCCTGGACTATGGGTCCATAGCAGTAGCTAGATGGTTGTCTTCTCCTCATTGTGCTTCATTGTTGGATCTTGTGAGCTGCCTAACATGATCAAGATCATCTATCTGTAATTCTATATGTTGTGTTTGTCGGGATCCGATGGATAGAGAATACTATGTTATGTTAATTATCAAGTTATTACCTATGTGTTGTTTATGATCTTGCATGCTCTCCGTTATTACTAGAGGCTCGGCCAAGTTTTTGCTCTTAACTCCAAGAGGGAGTATTTATGCTCGATAGTGGGTTCATGCCTCCATTGAATGCGGGACGAGTGACAGAAAGTTCTAAGGTTGTGGATGTGCTGTTGCCACTAGGGATAAAACATTGATGCTATGTCTAAGGATGTAGTTATTGATTACATTACGCACCATACTTAATGCAATTGTCAGTTGTTTTGCAACTTAATACTGGAAGGGGTTCGGATGATAACCTGAAGGTGGACTTTTTAGGCATAGATGCATGCTGGATAGCGGTCTATGTACTTTGTCGTAATGCCCAATTAAATCTCACTATATTTATCATGACATGTATGTGCATTGTTATGCCCTCTCTATTTGTCAATTGCCCGACTGTAATTTGTTCACCCAACATGCTTTTATCTTATGGGAGAGACACCTCTAGTGAACTGTGGACCCCGGTCCTATTCTTTACATCGCATACAATCTACCGCAATACTTGTTTTATCTGTTTTCTGCAAACAATCATCTTCCACACAATACGGTTAATCCTTTGTTACAGCAAGCCGGTGAGATTGACAACCTCACTCGTTTCGTTGGGGCAAAGTACTTTGGTTGTGTTGTGCAGGTTCCACGTTGGCACCGGAATCTCTGGTGTTGCGCCGCACTACATCCCGCCGCCATCAACCTTCAACGTGCTTCTTGACTCCTACTGGTTCGATTAAACCTTGGTTTCTTACTAAGGGAAACTTGTTGCTGTGCGCATCACACCTTCCTCTTGGGGTTCCCAACGGACGTGTCAACTACACGCATCAAGCAAATTTCTGGCGCCGTTGCCGGGGAGATCAAGACACGCTCGCAAGGGGAGTCTCCACTTCCCAATCTCTTTACTTTGTTTTTGTCTTGCTTTATTTTATTTACTACTTTGTTTGCTGCATTATATCAAAACACAAAAAAATTAGTTGCTAGCTTTACTTTATTTACTGTCTTGCTTTCTATATTTAAAACACACAAAAATTAGTTACTTGCATTTACTTTATCTAGTTTGCTTTATTTACTACTGTTAAAATGGCCACCCCTGAAAATACTAAGTTGTGTGACTTCACAACCACAAATAATAATGATTTCTTATGCACACCTATTGCTCCACCTGCTACTACGAGCAGAATTCTTTGAAATTAAACCCGCTTTACTCGAATCTTGTTATGCGAGAGCAATTTTCTGGTGTTAGTTCTGATGATGCTGCTGCCCATCTTAATAATTTTGTTGAACTATGTGAAATGCAAAAGTATAAGGATGTATATGGTGATATTATTAAATTGAAATTGTTTCCTTTCTCATTAAGAGGAAGAGCTCAAGATTGGTTGCTATCTTTGCCTAAGAATAGTATTGATTCCTGGACTAAATGCAAGGATGCTGTTATTGGTAGATATTATCCCCCTGCTAAAATTATATCTTTGAGAAGTAGCATAATGAATTTTAAACAATTGGATAATGAACATGTTGCTCAAGCATGGGAGAGAATGAAATCTTTGGTTAAAAATTGCCCAACCCATGGACTGACTACTTGGATGATCATCCAAATCTTCTATGCAGGACTAAATTTTTCTTCACGGAATTTATTGGATTCAGCTGCTGGAGGTACCTTTATGTCCATCACTTTGGGGGCGGCTACAAAGCTTCTTGATGATATGATGATTAATTACTCTGAATGGCACACGGAAAGAGCTCCACAAGGTAAGAAGGTAAATTCTGTTGAAGAATCCTCTTCCTTGAATGATAAGATTGATGCTATTATGTCTATGCTCATGAATGATAGGACTAATGTTGATCCTAATAATGTTCCGTTAGCTTCATTGGTTGCTCAAAATTCTAGGCCATATCCTGCTAATGGTAACTCTTACGGTAGATATGTTTCACCTAATGAGGAAAAGATGTTAGAAATTGAAAGATCCACCAAGAGCTTTATGCAATCACAATATGAGCAAAATAAATTGTTTACTAAAACTATGAATGAACAATCTACCTTGTTGAAGAATATAGGAAATCAACTTGAAATCTGAATATGGAGATTTCTGGTTGCAAACTAAACTTGCAAATGCCGAAAACCGAATCTCATACATGTCTCACGTCACAATCTTCTTTAATTAATAAAATGGCTGCTAAACCTGAGGATATTGAAAATAAAATTGTTACTACAGCAAATGCCATCCAAGTTAGAATTAATGAGAATATAAGATTAATGGCTGAATTGCGTGCTAGGTGGGATAGAGAAGAAAATGAAAAACTAGCTAAAGAGAATAATGTAGCTAAAGTTTGGACTATTACCACCACAAGTAATGTTGATTCCTCACATGTTTCTGCACCTCCTACTATTAATGGTAAAATAATTGGTGTTGGCAATGTTTCTACTCCTAGTGCAAAACGCGCAAAATTACCTGAAATTGCTAAAACTGCTGAAACTGCCTGTGATAAAACTGCTGAAATTTTTTCCAACATTGGGGATGATGATCCCATTGCTTTAGATTGTAAAGATTTAGATTTTGATGATTGCCACATCTCTGAAGTTATAAAGTTCTTACAAAAACTTGCTAAGAGTCCCAATGCTAGCGCTGTAAACTTGGCTTTCACAAAACATATTACAAATGCTCTCCTAAAAGCTAGAGAAGAGAAACTAAAACTTGAAACTTCTATTCCTAGAAAGCTAGAAGATGGTTGGGAGCCCATCATTAAAATGAGGGTCGATGACTTTGATTGTAATGCTTTATGTGATCTTGGTGCAAGTATTTCGTTATGCCTAAGAAAGTCTATGATATGCTTGACTTGCCACCATTGAAAAATTGTTATTTGGATGTTAATCTCGCTGATAATGCTAAAAAGAAACCTTTGGGGAGAGTTGATAATGTTCATATTATGGTTAACAATAACCTTGTCCCCGTTGATTTTGTTGTCTTGGATATTGAATGCAATGCATCTTGCCCCATTATATTGGGAAGACCTTTTCTTCGAACCGTTGGTGCTACTATTGATATGAAGGAAGGTAATATTAAATATCAATTTCCTCTCAAGAAAGGTATGGAACACTTCCCTAGAAAAAGAATGAAGTTACCTTTTGATTCTATTATTAGAACAAATTATGATGTTGATGCTTCATCTCTTGATGTTACTTGATTTACACTTTCGCGCCTAGCTGAAAGGCGTTAAAGAAAAGCGCTTATGGGAGACAACCCATGTTTTTACTACAGTATTTTTGTTTTATATTTGAGTCTTGGAAGTTGTTTACTACTGTAGCAACCTCTCCTTATCTTAGTTTTGTGTTTTGTTGTGCCAAGTAAAGTCTTTGATAGTAAAGTGAATACTAGATTTGGATTACTGCGCGAGAAACAGATTTCTTTGTCTGTCACGAATCTGGGCCTAATTCTCTCGTAGGTAACTCAGAAAATTATGCCAATTTACGTGAGTGATCCTCAGATATGTACGCAACTTTCATTCAATTTGGGCATTTTCATTTGAGCAAGTCTGGTGCCTCAATAAAATCCATCTTTACGGACTGTTCTGTTTTGACAGATTCTGCCTTTTATTTCGCATTGCCTCTTTTGCTATGTTGGATGAATTTCTTTGATCCATTAATGTCCGAGTAGCTTTATGCAATGTCCAGAAGTGTTAAGAATGATTGTGTCACCTCTGAACATGTTAATTTTTATTGTCCACTAACCCTCTAATGAGTTGTTTCGAGTTTGGTGTGGAGGAAGTTTTCAAGGATCAAGAGAGGAGTATGATGCAATATGATCAAGGAGAGTGAAAGCTCTAAGCTTGGTGGTTCACCCCTGCATATTCTAAGAAGACTCAAGCGTCTAAGCTTGGGGATGCCCAAGGCATCCCCTTCTTCATCGACAACATTATCAGGTTCCTCCCCTGAAACTATATTTTTTTTCCGTCACATCTTATGTACTTTACTTGGAGCGTCTGTGTACTTTTATTTTATTTTTGTTTGAATAAATGCTTGTGTGGGAGAGAGACACGCTCCGCTGGTTCATATGAACACATGTGTTCTTAGCTTTTAATGTTCATGGCGAAGGTTGAAACTGCTTCGTTAATTGTTATATGGTTGGAAACGGGAAATGCTACATGTAGTAATTGGTATGATGTCTTAAATAATGTGATACTTGGCAATTGTTGTGCTCATGTTTAAGCTCTTGCATCATATACTTTGCACCCATTAATGAAGAAATACATAGAGCTTGCTAAAATTTGGTTTGCATAATTGGTCTCTCTAAAGTCTATATAATTTCTAGTATTGGTTTGAACAACAAGGAAGACGGTGTAGAGTCTTATAATGTTTACAATATGTCTTTTATGTGAGTTTTGCTGCACCGGTTCATCATTGTGTTTGTTTCAAATAACCTTGCTAGCCTAAACCTTGTATCGAGAGGGAATACTTCTCATGCATCCAAAATCCTTGAGCCAACCACTATGCCATTTGTGTCCACCATACCTACCTACTACATGGTATTTCTCCACCATTCCAAAGTAAATTGCTTGAGTGCTACCTTTAAATAATTCAAAATTTATCACCTCTTGATTTGTGTCAATGTTTTATAGCTCATGAGGAAGTATGTGGTGTTTTATCTTTCGATCTTATCATTTACTTTTGTACAGACTTTCACAATGGACTAGTGGCACATCCGCTTATCCAATAATTTTGCTGAAAAGAGCTGGCAATGGGGTTCTCATGCCCCAATTAATTAACTTTCATTAATAATTCTCTTCACATGTTTTGCTCTGATTCATCATTAAGCAACTTAATTTTGCAAATAGACACTCCTCCATGGTATGTGAATGTTGGAAGGCACCCGAGGATTCGGTTAGCCATGGCTTGTGTAAGCAAAAGGTCTGGGAGGAGTGTCATCCATAAATAAAGAAAAACTAAACTAAAGTACATGTGTAAACAAAAGAGAAGAGGGATGATCTACCTTGCTTGGTAGAGATAACGTCCTTCATGGGAGCCGCTCTTGAAAGTCCGGTTGATGAGGTAGTTAGAGTGCCCACTACCATTCGTATGACAACAACTAAACACACTCTCATAAATTTTACTTTTATGCTTACAATCGTTTCATGTTTTCAAAATAAAAGCTCTAGCACAAATATAGCAATCAATGCTTTCCTCTTTGAAGGACCTTTCTTTTACTTTTATGTTGAGTCAGTTCACCTATTTCTCTCCACCTCAAGAAGCAAACACTTGTGTGAACTGTGCATTGATTCTTACATACTTGCATATTGCACTTGTTATATTACTCTATGTTGACAATTATCCATGAGATATACATGTTACAAGTTGAAAGCAACCGCTGAAACTTAATCTTCCTTTGTGTTGCTTCAATACCTTTACTTTGATTTATTGCTTTATGAGTTAACTCTTATGCAAGACTTATTGATGCTTGTCTTGAAGTACTATTCATGAAAAGTCTTTGCTTTATGATTCATTTGTTTACTCATGTCATTACCATTGTTTTGATCGCTGCATTCATTACATATGCTTACAATAGTATGATCAAGTTTATGATGGCATGTCACTCCAGAAATTATCTTTGTTATCGTTTACCTGCTCGGGACGAGCAAGAACTAAGCTTGGGGATGCTGATACGTCTCCGACGTATCGATAATTTCTTATGTTCCATGCCACATTATTGATGATATCTACATGTTTTATGCACACTTTATGTCATATTTGTGCATTTTCTGGAACTAACCTATTAACAAGATGCCGAAGAGCCAGTTGCTGTTTTCGCTGTTTTTGGTTTCGTAAATCCTAGTAAAGAAATATTCTCGGAATTGGACGAAATCAACGCCCAGGGTCCTATTTTGCCACGAAGCTTCCAGAGGACCGAAGGAGAGTCGAAGTGGGGCCACGAGGCGCCGCCACACTAGGGCGGCGCGGCCTAGGTCATGGCCGCGCCAGCCTGGCGTGTGGGGCCCTCGTGTGGCCCCCCGCGTTGCCCTTCCGCCTACTTAAAGTCCCCGTCGCGAAACCCCCAGCACCGAGAGCCACGATACGGAAAACCTTATCGAGACGCCGCCGCCGCCAATCCCATCTCGGGGGATTCTGGAGATCTCCTCCGCACCCTGCCGGAGAGGGGATTCATCTCCCGGAGGACTCTTCACCGCCATGGTCGCCTCCGGAGTGATGAGTGAGTAGTTCACCCCTGGACTATGGGTCCATAGCAGTAGCTAGATGGTTGTCTTCTCCTCATTATGCTTCATTGTTGGATCTTGTGAGCTGCCTAACATGATCAAGATCATCTATCTGTAATTCTATATGTTGTGTTTGTCGGGATCCGATGGATAGAGAATACTATGTTATGTTAATTATCAAGTTATTACCTATGTGTTGTTTATGATCTTGCATGCTCTCCGTTATTACTAGAGGCTCTGGCCAAGTTTTTGCTCATAACTCCAAGAGGGAGTATTTATGCTCGATAGTGGGTTCATGCCTCCATTGAATCTGGGACGAGTGATGTAAAGTTCTAAGGTTGTGGATGTGTCGTTGCCACTAGGGATAAAACATTGATGCTATGTCTAAGGATGTAGTTATTGATTACATTACGCACCATACTTAATGCAATTGTCCGTTGTTTTGCAACTTAATACTGGAAGGGGTTCGGATGATAACTCTGAAGGTGGACTTTTTAGGCATAGATGCATGCTGGATAGCGGTCTATGTACTTTGTCGTAATGCCCAATTAAATCTCACTATATTTATCATGACATGTATGTGCATTGTTATGCCCTCTCTATTTGTCAATTGCCCGACTGTAATTTGTTCACCCAATATGCTTTTATCTTATGGGAGAGACACCTCTAGTGAACTGTGGACCCCGGTCCTATTCTTTACATCGCATACAATCTACTCGCAATACTTGTTTTACTCGTTTTCTGCAAACAATCATCTTCCACACAATACGGTTAATCCTTTGTTACAGACAAGCCGGTGAGATTGACAACCTCACTGTTTCGTTGGGGCAAAGTACTTTGGTTGTGTTGTGCAGGTTCCACGTTGGCACCGGAATCTCTGGTGTTGCGCCGCACTACATCCCGCCGCCATCAACCTTCAACGTGCTTCTTGACTCCTACTGGTTCGATTAACCTTGGTTTCTTACTGAGGGACTTGCCGCTGTGCGCATCACACCTTCCTCTTGGGGTTCCCAACGGACGTGTCAACTACACGCATCAAGGTTCCATATTCATGGTCATGTGATGTCAATTAATCCAAACTCTCCATGTTAGTATCGCATTTTGTGATTAATTGAAAATTTGATGTCAATATTTTTCATCCATGTGTGATTATGAACTCTTTTCTTATGTTATTTGTTAGAATTCACAAAACTATATTTTTAGCTCTATTTTATATGTCCAAACTATTTCCAATGATATTTTTTTATTTTTTAGAGTTTTTAGAAACTCCATCGTGTGTTTATTGGTTATTTCAAGCAACTAGTGTGCACCAAAACCGCTCTTTCCATAAGCTAACTTCATCTAATTTTATGTCTCAACATCATCCACGGGTGATGCTAGGCATGCTACATAATTATGTTACATAATAATACTAGATGCGAGGTGCACACGCAGAAGCACGTTCAGCAACATGAGTTAATATGAAAAATAGGTTTAACAAAATATATGCAGCATGAGGATTGATGATGCATGTATATGAAAATATGACCGAACCATGGAATAATAATGGCATGTCTTTAAATGTCATGAATTTATAGCAATCTTATATATTTTTATTTCATGTAGTATGACTAGTAAATAATTCCGCATGCCATATGTATTTGTTCCCAATTCTATCATACTGAAGAAGGTCTAGACTCATAAGTTGCAAGCCGCTACTCTTACTATTCATAACTTTCTAAATCATGGGGATAAAAAGGTACCCTTACTTTGCTTACCAAAACTATATTTTTAGCTCTATTTTATATGTCCAAACTATTTCCAATGATATTTTTTATTTTTTAAAGTTTTTAGAAACTCCATCGTGTGTTTCTTTATTATTTCAAGCAATTAGTGTGCACCAAAACCGCTCTTTCCATAAGCTAACTTCCTCTAATTTTATGTCTCAACATCATCCACGGGTGATGCTAGGCATGCTACATAATGATGTTACTTAATAATACTAGATGTGAGGTGCACACGCAGAAGCACGTTCACCAACGTGAGTTAATATGAAAAGTAGGTTTAACAAAATATATGCAACATGAGGATTGATGATGCATGTATATGAAAATATGACCGAACCATGGAAGAATAATGTCATGTCTTTAAATATCATGAATTTCTAGCAATCTTATATAATTTTATTTGATGTAGTATGACTAGTAAATAAGTTCGCATGCCATATGTATTTGTTCCCAATGCTATCATACTGAAAAAGGTCTAGCCTCATAAGTTGCAAGCCGCTACTCTTACTATTCATGTAACTTTCTAAATCATGGGGATAAAAAGGTACCCTTACTTTGCTTACCAAAAGTTAAAGAGTACAATTAATTTTATTTTTACCTGACTAATATTTGGAAAAATAATGTCAGGTCACTAACTCTGAATGTTCTTATTAATGTATCAATCCAACTCAATTTCTTAAAATAATAATTTCTGAAAACTATAAATAATTTTGAGAGTATGCGTGGAAATGAAATATTTGTTCTGTAAATATATTAAAATTTTATATTGGAATGCCAATATTAATAATCTATACTTCTGTAAAGGAAAATCTCACTAAAATTTATTAACTATAGTCTATCTTGATGTGCAGTCCGTCCACGTTTCACCTATATATGTTCATCTACTAATATATATTATTTATGTCTTCGTAC
>NC_061508.1:216809085-216821871 GCF_022539505.1 Lolium rigidum | reverse complement strand
ATTTGTCAATTGCCCGACTGTAATTTGTTCACCCAACATGCTTTTTATCTTATGGGAGAGACACCTCTAGTGAACTCGTGGACCCCGGTCCTATTCTTTACATAGCATAAATTCTGCTGCAATTGTGTTTTATTATTTTCTTTGCAAACATCTTCCACTCGATACGTTTAATCCTTTGTTACAAAGCAAGCCGGTGAGATTGACAACCTCACCGTTACGTTGGGAGCAAAGTACTTTGGTTTTGTTGTGCAGATTCCACGTTGGCGCCGGAATCCCTGTTGTTGCGCCGCATCACATTTCGCCACCATCAACCTTCAACGTGCTTCTTGGCTCCTACTGGTTCGATTAAACCTTGGTTTCATACTGAGGGAAACTTGCTTCTATACGCATCATACCTTCCTCTTGGGGTTCCCAACGGATGTGTACATCTACGCGCATCAATTACCGTACCCATCAGCATTGCTAGCGGTCACCGTGTTGACTTGCCTCGCCTTTTTCTTGCGGTCTGCCCTCTCTCGGACAGTCCTTAGAAAAGTGGCCAGTCTCTCACGAGTGTAAAGCAGCTCAGATCTGCTTTGTTTATCATCTTCTTCTTCTTGAAGGTTGTAGTCTTCATAGGCTTATTGAAGGAGGGCTTGTTATTCCCTTTGTTCCTCGCTCGTAGGGTTTCTTCGCACCATGTTGGCGCTAGACCGACCCTCTCCTTTTCTCAGTAGTATCCTTAGCCCGAGCTTTCTCCTCAACATCAAGAGACGCTATCAGGTTTTCAACTGATATCTCCTGTCTCTTGTGTTTGAGAGTTGTGGCAAAGTTCCTCCATGAAGGGGGCAACTTAGCAATAATGCATCCAGCCACAAACTTGTCGAGTAAGGCACACTTAAGGAGTTCAAGCTCTTTCGCAATGCACCGTATCTCATGAGCTTGTTCGACTACGTAACGGTTGTTCACCATCCCGATGTCATGGAAGCTCTCCATGATGTACAGTTCATCGCTGCATCGGTTGCACCGAATTTAGCATTCGGTGCATCCCGGAGCTCTTTACCGTCTACTATGTGCATATACACATCACATAGACGATCAGCAAGAATACTCGATACGCATCCAACAAAGAGAGTATTGTCTTCCTTGAACTTGTTCTGATCTTGGTCAGATATAGTTCCTTCAGGAAGACCATTACTCACATGGAACACTTTCAGATGAGTAAGCCAGAGCGTGGCCTTAATCTTCCACCTCTTAAAGTGCACACCGGTAAACTTATCCGGCCTCAGTGCATCAGCAAAACCAGCCATAGTTAACTCAGGAAATTGCCTACAATTAGGTTTTTGGATTGTTGGATAATTAGGCACAATTTCCATGATTAATTCCAGAATATAAAATATGATTACTGCAACTACTAACATGTGAAACTCGAACATACTAGATGCATTAATCAACATGAGTAAGGCGAGCAGCGCAAACGGTAAAGCATCCATCGCTGAATGGATCGAGATATGTCGCACGTACCGATCCGGTGGAGGTGGCGGTGGAGGTGTAGCAGATGTTGTCGCAGCGATGAACGTTGTTGATGACAACGTTGTTGACGACGCAGGAACGACGGGTCGAAGTAGACGGCGTTGAAGACGACGGAAGGCAGCACCGCCCGACTTGGACGGAAGGCGACCCGTGATGAAGAACTTGAGCAGTCGCGCAGCGCTTCCCAAAAACCTAATTCGCCCTCTCCCGTACAGGATCGCAAGGACGAGCGGTTCCGGAGACCTGCTCTCCCGTTCGCCGATGCACGTCGGCGCGCGAGATGGAGTAGGCTACGATGGCGGCGCAAGCAGAGAGAGGTGGAAACCCTAACTCGTGTATTCGGTGTGTTTCTGCGGTAGCCGGGCAAGAGATTATATAGGCTCGGGAAACCTAGGCGTTTCGAGTCGGTTACAGATAGCCCACGATCCGGGAGCGACCCGAACCGACTAACTTGTGACGCGATCCGTCTAGGACTCTGTTCGTTTTCCTGAGCTGCAAAAAGTAAGGAAAGTCTCGGCTCGAGGCTCAATCCACTCACCACGAGCGCGGCGCGCGTCGTGTCGTGACGTGTCGAGTCGAGTCGAGTCGAGACGAGCGAGGAGGAGGAGGAGCGCGCGTGTAGCACTCCTATTCTCACTCACTTACTAGTGGTGGAACAACCCACCTTATAAGGTGGTCTAACTCCCTCCCAACTTTCCATGTGGGGCTAAACTTCTCACCTCTTGCCACTCACTAGTGAGCTAGCCACCAACTTGGGCTCAAACTCACAAGGCTGCGCACTATGTGCTTTTGAGATTTATAGGAAAAGCTGAAATCTAATTTGGACCACTAAAATGGGCCCAATATTTCAACAGCCACTGCAGGTCAGATAATCTCTAGCCGACTACCGCGTCCCTCTCTCTCTTTTATCCTTTCTAGCGTAAAATGCGTTCAAATTAAACGAAATCGACAGTCAATTTAGATCGATCGGTTGCTTCCGTTTCACTTCGTTCAAACCCTAAGCTATATATATGTCCCCCTTGCATGTGTGTAGCTTTAACTACATCATCCAATCTTCCATCCATCAAAATATATCTATCGCATCATCAATTTATCAGACAAATACGGAGTACCAGCTAACGTTTGACATGTGACGTTGTGACCGCATCGCCCTCAGGTTTTGGCTGCCCCAGAAGATTGGTTAGTGTGGTTGCACCACACACCACTCTGAATCTGAATGTGGCGCCGCCTACATTTGTTAATCTCTGTGCATACATGAAGTGGAGAAGATGACCGGATGTTCTTTTCGTTGTACCACAATTAATCATTCATGCAAACTAAGCTCCAACTCCTTCAATCTTCATGGGTGCAGGTCGAAGCTAGCAGCTGCAGGTGTACTAACTAGCAGTACTAACTAAACTAACTACTGGCCAATGGGGAAGCTGGCATACGTACACCAAACACTCTGAATATAATTGCTCTTGTTGACCCATACATGAGAGACCGAGAAAAGTGGGTTCTGGTATTCTTGAGCGAGAAGGTTAATATTACTTAGGCATTTTTATTCTGCAAAAAGGTTAAGCGACCTAGCAAGTAATGAATGAGCAAGATCGATGCTTTTACATTTCCTAGTGAGTCGGGTGAGCTAGCTTTTCGATTTGATCAAATCAAACTCATTGGGCAACATTTTCACAAGATACTTTCAGATCTGTTAGTACCATAAAGTAGCTAAGATACTTTTTTGGCGAAAAGCTAATATATATCTCTTTCATCGATCAATTCTGTGGTTGTTACCATCTTTTTTTGCGGTGATAAGATATTAGTATGATAGTAATTAACATTGAAAGGACAATTAACACGAAACAACTCCCACGCACGCGATGTTTAGGCTTGAGTGCAGTGCTTGAGTTGTACACCGTGGAACTCCGTGGTGCAGTGTTTGAGTTGTTCCTTGGTAAGGTTCATTTTCTTACAGAGTCTCCACATACATGATGTTTAGGCTGGCCCCGCCATCCATGAGGCAGTTGGAGAAGTCATACCCATCGATGCGAGGACTAACAACCAAAGCGTAGCACTGCTTAGGTATGACGTCCGGATGGTCGGCTCCATCAAAGGTGCAAGGTGTTTCCGACCACCTGACATACTGCGGCACAGCCGGAAGCGTGGCGTTCAGGGTCCGGAGGGTGGATTTCTTCGCCCGAACTGTTGGAGTTCCGAGGAAGGTGTGATATGCACCAGCGCTTTTCTTCACAAATGGGTTGTAGGTGTTTGCTGTGGCACCCTCTTTCGGTTCCGGCAAAGCTCTATCCTCGTTCATTGCTTCGGAGCTATCCTTGTCCTTGTCTTCTTGCCCTTGCCTCCTTTGCCGCGCGGGCGGTGCTTCCGAGCACGTTTGTATCCTGCTTCCGAGTCTGTCTTGAGACCGTTGACCCACTTGCAGTTGCGATTGGTGTGAGAGGACTTGTCAGTAGCCGGAGTAATGTGGGCTAAACATGGCATATCCATGTACTCTTCATAGGTTTGGGGAGCGCGGAACCCAGCGACGGTGACCTCGTCAGCGCGCTGCTGGCCCCTGTCGGCTCCACCACCATGGCCGCGACCTCTTCCGCCTCCCTTGACCACCGCGCTGAAACGTCATGGCAGCCATGTCAGATCCGCTGCTTTTCTGGTATTTGGAGGGATTCTTCCACTTGTTGTTGTTACCTGTCGCGGTTCTTCTTTTGGTGGTACATGGGTAGGGTTGTGGCCACAAGTTCTCCGCATGCGTCGTCATCGGCGGCGGTGTGAGTGCTTGCGATGGAAATCATCTTGTCCGGGGTCAGCTTTTGGTCATTTTATAGGCACGTTAATTTGTGCCGGAGCAAACCTCCCATGTGCGAGACCACCCATGAAGGCTAGCATAGCTATGCGATTGTCTACGTTCTTGCACTCGTTTCTTGTCTCTAACCACCGAGTAAGATATGCTCGAGGAGGTTTTATTTTTCTTACGGATACAATCTTTCAGGTCACTATCCATGGAAGGTCTCTTGTAGGTGCCCCTGAAGTGTCCCTCAAAGGCTATCTTCGGGTCAAACCAGCAAAAGATATAGTTCTCCTGGAGATCGCTGAGCCAAGTCCGGGCTGGACCAACATGGTTCAACTGGAGCATGCAGCAGGCCATGTTTGGGGTCCCTCCGGCAAAGTTGGCTACATTGAAGTAGTCATCGATCCAAGTGTCGGGCCTCTTAGTGCCATCATAATGCTTCAAGTTTCCGGGTAGCTTGAGGTTCAAACCTTTTGGTGTTTTCTCTTCTCTCGAATCCTCTTGCCAAAACACTTTGGGCCAATGTACTCAATCATGTATTCGTTGAGACGTTCCCACGCATCGTGTGAGTTCCGCTTGTGACCATGGGATTCTGAATGAGAGCGTGACCACCGACCGCCTTCCGCCTCACACCTCCCGCCACTCTGGGTGGTGATGAGGGAGATCCTGCGAAGGCCGATGAGACTTCTTGCTTCCGCCGTCCGAATCTCCGTGTTATTCTTGAAGGTGCTGACTCCGGCTGTGGTGGCTGCCTTCGCCATCACGGCGGCTGCCTCCATCATTCCGGCTCCTGCGGGGCTCAGGCACGCGTTCCACGTTCCTGCTCCTGCGGGGATCAGGCGCGCGTTCCTTGTTCCAGCTCCTCTGAGGCTCAACGTTGTCGCGGATGTTAATTCCGCTAGGCCCATGGGGTCTGGCATTTCGGCGGGACTTCATCGGCGAGGGGGAGGAGGAGCGTGCTGGTTCCAGGGCGGAGATGGGTTCCGGTACTTGTCCTTTCCATCGTACATCAGATCCTTTCCCTTGTTCTCCCCTGCTGGAGGGGTATCCGAAGGTATGGGGATTGGATTTGGATGTTCTTTGGTCTTCCTTCTACGCTCCGTAGATCTGGTGCGCGCTTTTTTGTCACAGCGCTCCCTCCCTGAGGCATTCTTCTACGCGGTGGATACGCATACCTCCGGGTTGGACTCCAACCTGCACGAAGTATCCACCTTACTCTGTTGCTGCATTGCTGTAGTGACGAGTGTGCGGAGGTGGCCGATGTCGATTTCCTCATCATTTTTTGCCAGGAGCTACGCGGCCATCTTCATGTTATCCTTTGGAGTCGCAAGCGGCCGATTATTGGTGGGGCTGTCAAAATTGATATTCCGAGGGAGAATAGCTTCTTGATGGAGCTTTTTTTGCCTCCTCGCGAGCTTTATCGACTGTCCTCCTCCATCGATCCCGGAGCTCTGTGGCTTTCTTCAGGTATTCCTCGGTCTTGCGTTCTTGTTCCGCGACCACTTCCATCATCTCGTCGGTATCCATCTTGTCCTGAAGGACTGATGCTGTGACCTTGACCACGCTTTGAGCTTCAGCCAGCAGTTCTTTCCTTTTAGCTTCGAAAGCTTCCGGATCTGCGGCTTCTTCTGCCGTTAATGGATTGGTGAGGATCTCCTTGTGTGTGATGTTCTCTCCATCCTTTCCTGCTATCCTGGTGAGCTCCTCCATTGACATCGCTTCATCAAAGTCAAGGCCACGTCCTTGTCGGGGCTCCGGTGTAGTACGGGTACAAAACCGGTGCGGTACACCCGGATCTGACGGGCCCGGAATTGTAGCGTTCGGCGGAGTTTTCTCTGAATCAGTACCTTCATCCAACATAGTCACGATCGCGAGGACCTTCTTGGGTGGGGCGGATTCTGTTGTAGCTTTCTCCTAGTCCCCCGTCTCCTTCATCAGACGGTTGTACTCTTCCGAGTCCATGGAAGATGCGTTGCCGGATAATGGGCTCAGATTTTCGAGTATCGAGTCTTCATTTTCTCCGACACCTTCTTGCTGGCCTGGAGTGTTGTTGTCTCTGGCATCCTCAACCTGCATAGGTCCAGCTTCCCGAGGAGGGACGGTTCCTGTGGTATATGCGAGGAAGTCCACGAAGTGACACCTCTGCTTCTCTAACACATGGGAAACCCATGCGGATCTGCATTGGTCTTTGATGGTGCTTGTCACAATGTTGGGGAACCCCAAGAGGAAGGTATGATGAGCACACCAGCAAATTTCCCTCAGTAAGAAACCAAGGTTTAATCGACCAGTAGGAGAAAGGCGTGACTTCTGAAGGTGTTGCTGGCTGACTATTGGCAGGGCGCACTACCGGCGTCAGCAAGAACGCGGAACCTGCACACAACACAACCAAAATACTTTGCCCCAACTTACTGTGAGGTTGTCAATCTCACCGGTTTTGCTTAACACAAAGGATTATATGTATCGAGTTGAAGGAGATGTTTGCAGTAATAAAAGAGAACAATGCTTGCGGAAAGTAAACAGAACATGATTGCAGTGGTTGAATTTATCAGTGTAAAGGAAAGGACCGGGGTCCACAGTTCACTAGAGGTGTCTCTCCATAAAGATAAATAACATGTTGGGTGAACAAATTACAGCTGGGCAATGGACAGAATACCGACCATACATGACAAGATGATTACTATGAAATTCGTTTGGGCATTACAACATAATACATAGACTGTAATCCAACTGCGTTTATGACTAATAATCCACCTTTCGGTTATCGTCTGAATCCCTTCCAATAATAAGTTGCAAGCAACAAATTATCGCATTAAGAAATGTGTGTAAAGTAAACAATTGAATTACCCTCGGATAAAACATTGTTGTTTTCTCCCTAGTAGCAACAACACATCTACAATCTTAGAAGTTATTGTCACTCTTCCAGAAAACTAGAGGCATGAACCTACAATCGAGCATAAATACCCCCTCTTGGAGTCACAAGCATCTACTTGGCCAGAGTATCTACTAGCAACGGAGAGAATGCAAGATCACAAATAACATATGGCAAGAATATATAATCGATCTCAACATAGTATACAATATTCATCGGATCCCATTAAACACAAAATGTAGCATTACATAAGGATGATCTTGATCATGTAGGGCAGCTCACAAGATCTAAACACAAGGCACAAATTGGAGAATACAACCATCTAGCTACTGCTATGGACCCATAGTCCAGGGATGAACTACTCACGCATCACTTCGGAGGCGGGCATGGCGATGTCGATTCCTCCGGCGATGATTTCCCCCTCCGGCTTGGTGCCGGGAAGAGCTTCAGAACCCTCCCGAGCTAGGGTCTGCAATGGCGGTCGCGACGGAACTTTCCGTGCATGGAGGCTCGGGTGTTCAGGATTTTCCCGAGATCGTGATTAAATAAGTGGAGGCGTGATGTCGGTGGAGTCCAGGGGGGCCACACCACCCCTGGCTAGGGCCAGGCCGCGCCTAGGGCTGGTCTGGCCGCCCTGCTGCCTTTCTTCGACCCCCCTTTGGACTCTATCTTCGTTACAGAAAAATATTGACTTCGACTTTTGTGTCGTCCAATTCTGAGAATATTTCCTGTACAACTTTTCTGAAATACAAAACAACAGAAAATAGGGAACTGGCACTGTGGCATCTTGTTAATAGGTTAGTACCGGAAAATGTATAAAAGTGCAAAGAAGTATGAGCAAAACATATATAAATTGGTGCAAAACAAGCATGGAGCATCAAAAATTGTAGATACGTTTGAGATGTGTATCAGCATCCCCAAGCTTAACTCATGCTCGTCCTCGAGTAGGTAAGTGATAACAAAATAATTTTTGAGGTGACATGAAGCCAACACAATCTTGATCAAGCATTGTGAGTTGGGATCAAAGTACTCTAAACATATGAATGATAGATATAATTCTAACAATAGAACTTAGCTACTATGTTATAACATGAAAAGTAACTCAAACAAAGGATCATGAATAATAGTGCATTGAAAGCAACTGTTTGTTTATGAGCATAGATAAAACATAGTAAAGTGATACTCAACATGTCCTTTGTGAAGTAGCAAAACATAAATGCTAGGACACCTTCAAAGTTCAAAGGGTGAGTAGATACAAGTAATTTTAAGAGCAAGCAATAGCATAATCATGAATCAATCAATAATAATTTTGGGACTATGCACATTGCACTAAGAATGACAACTTGCTCTCTTAATTGGTGCATGAAGAAGAAGATGAAGACTCAACATAAAAGTAAAAGAAAGACTCTTTGCAGGGTAAGAAAGATTAACAAGTTTTATGAACCTTCCAAAAAAGTATGGTACTTATTAGCTTTGAGCTCTCATTGCCCCTATCATAAGCATCTTGAATGGTTAAAGTTAATGTGATGAAAATATGAGCTATATGCTTGACAAATCACAAGTTGAAAATCTCATGCCCCTTGATTACGAGTACCTAAATCTCATGCTACTCAACTTAGGTCCCAAATAAGTTCTTATCATTGTAAGAATACATGTATCATCGAGAACGGCCAACGGAGTACCTCTTGCCCGATGATATGGAAGTACTCTTGTAGGAGCAATCCCATGCCAAAATGACAAGACAAACATACAATGAACATCTCAGCAATTTTTTATTTACTATGGGTATAGATTTTTATTGAAAATGCTTCATAGAATGCTCACTATGGTTCGCTGTAAATTTCCATCATGAATGATGCATGACTTAGATTAGCGGCCCAGGCGTTTCTCTAACTCTCCATGGAGACTTACAAGTTTCCATTTTATTTCGCACCGCTAGGCATCCATAAACAAAAGAACATGACATCAACCAAATATGAATAAGTGCAATGTTGAAAGCGTTCCCCATGAAAGCATGGTTGTGCTAACTCCCAACTTGCAATTTTCAAACATATAAACTTCATAAGATAGTCACAATGATCAAGTTTATTAAGTGCAAGAAAGTAAATGTGCCATCAAGTTTGTGAGAGCTTTACTGACTAATTTTCTTATGCCAAAATTTAATATGGAAGATAAATAAAAAAATGATGAATATACTTGGAATAGAAATAATGCTGGTAGGTAGATATGGTGGACACAGTTGGAAAACTATGGTTATTGTTAGTTGGATGCACGAGTAGAGTTCATACTTAGTACATGCGAAAAATAGCAAAAGACTGAGAGCGACCAACTAAGAGAGCAATAATGGCCATAATCATGCATAGCGACAAAACATTATCAATCAAAGCATAAAGTGATATTACAAGTCAAAAACTAAAGGATCATAGAGGCTTTAGTTGACTGGTTATAGTCATAACATGGTATAAGCATGTGCCAAGTCAACCCAATAAAGCATCAAAGGAGATTATCACAATATTATGCTTTTATGATGGAAACAACACATGATTCTTTCAATGACACATTATGCACTCTCAGATATTTAAGACAAGTCATGCTACAACAATAAATACTAAGCATATGACAAAAATAGCATCCAACATGACATGCCAAAGTCTATGCCACAGTCTAGACAAGCTTCCTTTTGCATCACTATAGACATCAAATATTTTACTCGTCTCCAACACCAATCAACTTATTTGAAATAGCTCTAAGAGATGAAAAACAATATGGACCATATAGCTAATAATACAGAAATAGATAATACTAACAACATCGGAACAAAATTAGAATCGAAAACCAAGAGCTAAACGCAGTACCAGAAAATTAGAACACTCGCAGAACAATAAGAGCGAAAACTAGAGCGTTCTATGCAATTAAAAAGCATTGTGTCTCTCTCCAAAATAAATGTTCCGGGATCCAACATATGCTACAGCTAACAAAACAAAACTAAACTAAAAAACAAAAAATAAAGACGCTGCAAGAACAACACATAGCGTATGAAGCAATAAAAATATAGCGCATAGAGAGATGACATGTTGCTTTGTTTGTGAAGAGGGGAGCTGTATGACTCGACCATAGACAACTTACACCTGTTGTTTCAATACTAATAACTTGCATAGTAAGATAGAACAACTTAAATAATAGCTGGTTAAAACTTGTGAACCGTGTGAGTTTCTTTGTAAGTACTTCTTTGCGAAGGGGGAACACATTGGTTGTGTTATGTTTGCAGAGTATAGAAATGTTAGTTTATGCACTCCCTCACCTTCTCTGATAGACGACTGTTGTAGAGTGTCTCTATAGGTTTTTAGTGCTTGCGCGCTGCCGCTTAACCCCACCATATTGCCTATGACGTTCCTCTTGCGTCCTCTAAGTCCCCTGCGTGCCTCAAGTACAAAGGACGACTGGTTGACGAATGCTTACACGTCTTGAAGTATTGTTAAGTACGAACCCGTACTTATTGCTGCTTCTTTGGGACATAACCGGGCAGGTATGAAGATATATTCGATGAAGGCGACGTTAGCAAGGTTACCCTTCCGGCTTGGCCTGGGCAGGGTTATGGATGCCACTTGGTTATCTTCAGGACTCTTAGTCCAATTTGTATCTTGTCCCTACTCAAACGTATTCGATCTTCTGTATGATTTGGATCTTTGTGTTGTATATTTGTATCTTGACTCGTTGGAGTCGTTGTTATAATATATCTGTTTTGTTGTGGGCTCTATTGTAATCCTGTTGTAATGTTATCGGTCGTGTTAATTCCTCTGGCATCACGTGTGTGAATCGTCACGCACGTCGTGTCGGAGGGTGTCTCTGAATCGATATCGTGCGGATTTCGGCGGGTTCGCTGGGATCCTCATGGTACCGGTTCCGGGGGCGTCACACTATTTGAGCGGTAACCATGCTATCTGGGGACGCCATCAACCTGTCACACCTTTGTTGAATATCATGTGAGTTGCTATGCATGTTCATCTTGTCTGAAGTAAGGGAGATTTGCCATGAGTTGAAATGGTTCGAGTATGCATATTGTTAGAGAAGAACATTGGGCCGCCAACCAAAGCCATGTATCATGGTGGAAGTTTCAGCTTGGACACTCAAATCCTCAAAATCTCTTATGAGAATATTATTATTGTTGAATGCTTAAAGCATTAAAAGAGGAGTCCATTAACTGTTTTCTATGTTGTCCCGGTATGGATATCCTTAAGTTGAGATCTATCAAAATCGAGAAATCAAAAGCGATTTATCTCCTTGGACCTTTGTACAGGTGGCATAGAGGTACCCCTTTGTGACACTTGGTTGAAACATATGTAATGCGATGATAATCCATGAAAATTCGAGCTAATTAGGACAAAGTGCGGGCACTATTAGTATTCGATGCATGAGGCTTGCAACTTATAGGAAGTTTTATACATAACCCATATGAATTATTACTACCGTTGACACAATTGTTTCCATTCTTTCAAAATAAAAATCTCTAGCACATGAGTAATCCCTGCTTCCCTCTGTGAAGAGCCTTTCTTTTACTTTTATGCTGAGTCTTCATCTTCTAAGTTCATGCACCATTAAGAGAGCATAGTTGTCATCTTAGTTTTATGTGCATGGTCCCAAAATTATTATTAATTGAATCATGAATGTGTTATTACTTGTTCTTAAATTATTTGTATTTAGTCATCCTTTGAACTTTGAAGGTGCATGTCACTTCAAAAATTATTTGTTTGTTATAAGTTACCTACTCGAGGACGAGCAGGAGTAAAGCTTGGGGATGTTGATACGTTGCAAACGTATCTATAATTTTTGATGCTCCATGCTTGTTTTACACCAATTCCTCTATGTTTTATGTGCACGTTGCGTCATTTTATGACATTTATTGGACTAACCTATTAACAAGTGCCACAGTGCCAGTTTCTATTTATTATGTCTGTTTATTGCAGAAAATGTCCAAAATTGAAAGTGCTCGGAAAATTCTGGAAAAATCACAGAAATTCTAATATACCAGAAGACTCCGGGAGCCGGGAAGGGGAGACGGAGATGTGCCACGGGGCAGCCATACCAGGCCCGGGCGCGGGCCTGGGCACCGGCCGCGCCTGGGGGTGGTATGGGCACCCCGTGCACCCCCTCGCGTCGCCTCTTCGCGTATAAGACCCCTCTGACATAAAAACTCCGCAACATATCACCCTCCGTCCACGAAAAGTTCCGTAGCCGCCGTCATCTCCGAAACCAAGTTTCGGGGGACAGAAGTCTCTGTTCCGGCACCCTGCCAGGACGGGGAAGTGCCCCCGGAGCCATCGCCATCGACTCCACCACCTCCACTTCGACTCAATGATGGTTTTTGAGTAGTTCCCGCAGGGAGTATGGGTTCTTGGCTGTAGCTAGATGGTGCTATCTCACATGTGCTTCAATACAATGACCTCATGAGCTGCTTTACATGATTGAGATCCATATGATGTAACCGGTGTTGTGTTAGTTGGGATCCGATGGATTGATCATTATGTTCAGTATATCTTATAAGTTTGTGAAGTATTTGTTGCTGCAATATTGTTATGTTTAAAGCTTGTCACTTGTTGTGGGTATACTTTATGGGTATATCAAC
>NC_061508.1:216709768-216808985 GCF_022539505.1 Lolium rigidum | reverse complement strand
AATAGTGATGCAAATTGGACGTATCAAGTAGTCACCACTGTAGTCGTCGTAGTCGCTGTCATCATCGTCGCTGGCATCGGGGTCGCGGTACTCGAACATCGGCGGGTGAGCACGCGTGGGCTGGGACTGAGGGTAGCGCAGGCGGGGGCCACGGTAGGCCATGACGCCCTGGAGAGTCCGGCCGCGCCACCACAGCCGACGGCCGGCCTCGTTGAAGTTTGAAGGAGGCGGGCCGCCCTCCTCGTGTCTGGAAAGCGCCCTCTCACGCCGATTGATGAAGAAGCTTTCCCAAGTCGGGCTGTAGTCGGGATGCCACTGGGGATTCCTCCGCTGCTCTGGCGTGAGCTCGAAGTAGTAGTGGTTCGTGATGGCCATCTCGCGCGCCACACCTAGAGGGACTGGAGGGACTGGTATGCCTCCGATGCTTAGCAACCAGCCGGTCGGGACGCGGTAGCCCGGCGGGCAGGGGTAGTTCGAGGCGCAAAGCGCCTCCGCCTCCCTGGGGGTTAGAGATACGATGGAAGCCATGGGAGAGAATGATGAGGTTTGCAGATATGAGTCTAGATGTGATATGTAAATGGAGGCCAAGCCTACATATATATATAGTGAAAAAATGGCGGGATGACGGAGGCGGGAACCGGTGGAAAGCGCGGGAAGAAAATAGGCGGGAAACCTTTAGTACCGGCTGGTGGGTGCAACCGGTACTAAAGGTGGTTTTTTTGTAATGTAACAAAACTGTCGGTGGGATAAGGACGCGTGGGTAACCTTTAGTACCGGCTGGTGGGTGCAACCGGTACTAAAGGTGGTTTTCTGTCATGTAACAAAACTGTCGGTGGGATAAGGACACGTGGGTAACCTTTAGTACCGGCTGGTGGGTGCAACCGGTACTAAAGGTGGTTTTCTTTCATGTAACAAAACTATCGGTGGGATAAGGACGCGTGGGTAACCTTTAGTACCGGCTGGTGGGTGCAACTGGTACTAAAGCTGTCGGCAGGAAAAGGACGCCCTGCTCGATGAGATAAAGCATGTAGCTCACGACGCCCTGTCGGAGGAAGAAGAGAATGTAGAAGCGGTGCCGTGCCTATAAAAGGAGCATCGATACGCCATGGCAAGCAGCTCAACAAGCCAACATGGCCGGATGGAGAGTCTCATCACCATGGATGGAGGAAAGGGTTGGGAAATCTCCCGTGGCGGAACTTGTCGAAGATGCCCTTGGTGCACACGCCCTATGGCATCTTCGGAAGTTCCGCCTCGGAAAATTTTCCCTGCAAGCCCATGAAAGACTTCATCTCCTCTAACAATGTTGGGGAAAGAGTTGGGAAATCTCCCGTGGCGGAACTTCTCGAATATGCCCTTGGTGCACATGCCCTATATATGGCATATTCGGAAGTTCCGCCTCGGAAAATTTCCCTGCAAGCCCGTGAAAGCTACTTAACTAGTAAAACAAGCCAACCATCTCCATTGTTAATATCTTACATACAGTAACATCATTACACAAAAGTGATTTCCATATTGAGATACACAAGTTATGATCCCTATCAAGTCTTCTGAGTTTTCTTCGTCTGTTTCCCTTTCTTCTGACTGCGACGCAACCATGGACAATCTTCATTGTTTAAGATGATGCTTGGGTCAATTTTTATCTTGAAGGGTGGAATATCATCAAACTTATTATAATCTTCTGACATGTCTGTCTTGTCCTCTACTCCCACGATGTTTTTTTTCCTGAAAGAACTATGTGCCGCTTTGGCTCATCGTATGATGTGTCCTCTTGCCTTTCTTTTCTTTTTTTCGGTTTGCTAGACATGTCCTTCACATAAAAAACCCGAGCCACTTCACTGGCTAGGACGAATGGTTCGGTGTCGTACCCTAGATTCTTGAAATCCACCGTAGTCATTCCGCATCGCGGGTCTACCTCGTACCCCGTCTTTCAGGTTGAACCATTTGCACCAGAACAAAGGGACCTTGAAATTAGGTCCATAGTCATGTTCCCATATCTCCTCTATGTACCCATAATATGTGACCTTGTTCCCATTGCCATCTTCTGCATCAAAGCGGATACCACTGTTTTGGTTGGTGCTCTTTTTGTCTTGGGCGAAAGTGTAAAATGTGTTCCCATTAATCTCATACCCTTGAAAAGTCGATATAGTAGAAGATGGTTGCTTGGCCAACAAATACAGCTGCTCATCATCGGTGACATTAATGAGACGTGTTTGCAACCAACCGCCGAAAGTCTTCATGTGTTCTCCATCAATCCAATCTTCACGTTGCTCCGGGTATTTAGAGCGTAAGATATCCTTGTGTTCCTCTTTGTACGGAGCCACCAAGATGGAATTATGTAGAACTGTGTAGTGTGCTTGAGTGAAAGAATGTCCGTCCATACACTTTGCTTTCTTTCTTAGCGTGCCTTTTCCACGCAGTCTCCCCTCATAGCACGATTCAGGAACACCGATCGGCTTAAGGTCAGGAATAAAGTCAACACAAAACTCAATGAACTCCTCTGTTCCATAGCCCTTGGAGATGCTTCCTTCTGGCCTAGCACGGTTATGAACGTACTTCTTTAAGACTCCCATGAATCTCTCAAAGGGGAACATGTTGTGTAGAAATACAGGACCGAGAACGCCAATCTCTTCGACCAGTGTGAACTAGGAGATGTGTCATAATATTGAAGAAGGATGGTGGGAACACCAACTCGAAGCCGACTAGACATTGGACCACATCCTTCCGTAAATTTTGTAGAGTAAGTGGATTGATCACCTTCTGAGAAATTGCATTGAGGAACGCACATAGCTTCACAATGGGTACTCGAACATTTTCCGGCAGAAGCCCCCTCAATGCAACCGGAAGTAATTGTGTCATAATCACGTGGCAATCATGAGACTTTAGGTTTTGAAACTTTTTCTCTGACATGTTTATTATTCCCTTTATATTCGACGAGAAGCCAGACGGGACCTTGATGCTACTCAGGACTTCAAAAAAGATCTCCTCCTCCTCTTTCGTAAGAGCGTAGCTGGCAGGACCTTGATACTTCTATGGATTCAGGTTGTTTCCTTCGTGGATACTTTGCTGGTCCTGCCGTGCATCCGGTGTATCTTTTGTCTTCCCATACACGCCCAAGAAGTTTAGCAGGTTCACGCAAAGATTTTTCGTCACGTGCATCACGTCGATTGCGAGTGAACCTCTAAGAATTTCCAGTGAGGGTAGCTCCGCCGGGACCCTTTCCAAAGATCACTTTTAAATCCTTGACCATATCATATATAACTTCCCCGATAGGGCGGGTAGGCTTCGTTCGGTTATCTGCCTCACCTCCGAAATGCTTTCCTCTCTTTCTTATGTGATGTTGTTTTGGAAGAAATCGACGATGCCCCAGGTACACATTCTTGTTTCCCAAATAATTACTGTCAATCTCACCTAAACAGTGTGTGCATGCATTGTATCCCTTGTTTGACTGCCTTGAAATGTTACCAAGAGCAGGCCAATCATTGATGGTTACAAATAACAACGCTCGTAGGTTAAATTCCTTTTGTTCGTGCTCATCCCACACAGGTACACATTCGTCACGCCACAACTCTAAAAGTTCTTCAACCAATGGCCTCAGGTACACATCAATGTTGTTGCCGGGTTGCTTCGGGCCCTGGATGAGCACTGGCATCATAATGAACTTCCGGTTCCTGCACAACCAAGGAGGAAGGTTATAGATACATAGAGTCACTGGCCAGGTGCTATGACTGGAGCTCTACTCCCCGAAAGGATTAAAGCCATCTCTACTTAGACCAAATCTTAAGTTCCTTGCGTCATCTGAAAATGACTTGAACTCTCTGTCGGTTTTTCTCCACCTGCGACCCGTCGGCGGGGTGTCTCAAGCATCACATCTTTCTTACGGTCCTCTTTGTGCCATCGCAACAACTTGGCATGCTCTTTGTTCCGGAACAAACGTTTCAACCGTGGTATTATAGGAGCATACCACATCACCTTCGCAGGAACCCTCTTCCTGGGGGTGGACTCGCCCTCAACATCGCCAGGGTCATCTCGCCTGATCTTATACCTCAATGCACTACATACCGGGCATGCATTCAAATTCTCGTACTCTCCGCGGTAGAGAATGCAGTCATTGATGCATGCATGTATCTTCTGCACCTCTAATCCTAGAGGGCAGACAACCTTCTTTGCTTCGTACGTACTAGAGGGCAATACGTTCTCCCATGGAAGCATCTTCTTTATTATTTTCAGCAACTTTTCAAACCCCTTGTCAGAAGTACCATTCTCTGCCTTCCACTGCAGCAATTCCAGCGTGGAACCCAGCTTTTTCTGACCATTTTCGCAATTTGGGTACAACAGTTTATTGTGATCCTCTAACATTTTCTCCAACTTCAACCTCTCTTTTTCATTTCCGTAGTTCATCTTCGCATCAAGAATGGCCCGACCCAAATCGTCATCCGGGTCATCAAAAATCGGCTCTTCGAAAATGGGCTCTTCTTCAGCTTCGTCTTCCCCCATTCTACTATCACCGTCTTCAGTGAATAAGGGATAGTTGTCACTATCCTCTTCTTCTCCGTTGTCTTCCAATATAACCCCTCTTTCTCCGTGCTTGGTCCAACAATTATAGCTGGGCATGAAACCGTTCTCCAGCAGGTGGACGTGAAGGGTCTTTGAGGTAGAGTAATCCTTCATATTCTTACAGGAACTACATGGACAATACATGAAACCATTCGACCGCCTGTTTGCCTCAGCCATGTTGAGAAAATAATGCATGCCATTAATGAACTCGGGATGGCACCGGTCACCGTACATCCATTGTCGACTCATCTGCATTTTATATGTATATCAAAAATCATTAAGTACACAACATCGTGGATATATGAGTGACCAACTTAATTAATATTCAAGTTCATCACATAAAACTAAATTTTTTTATAAAAAAGAAGAGGCTCACCGAGGTGGTACGGTGCCGGCTAGGGGACGACGCTGGCGATCGACGGCGGTGAGGACGGGGATGATACTAATTAAAACCTACAAAACATACGATAATTTCAGCTCAAATTGCATATAAAAAAAATCCCTAACTTAGGCATTTCATCGAACACCTTGCTAGCACTAGAAAAATAGTATGAGTTAAAACTACCAAAGAAATGAGCTAAATTAGGAACGCCAGAAGGAAGGATGATATTGCTAACCCTTGGATAGATGTATGCCGTTAATCTTGTTAAAATGGTGGAGAAAAATGAAAATTATTGGAATGTGCGAGGTGCAAAATATTTGGAAATGTGAGAGGAGGAGAAGGAGAATGAGAAAAATGAGAGATATGCAGGGGGTCGGGCGCGGCGACTCGCTGATATAGGGCACAGACCCTTTAGTACTGGTTCCTTAGATGAACCGGTACTAAAGGTGCAGCCCTGGCCCCACCTCCGCCTGGAAACTGGGCTCAAACCCTTTCATACCGGTTCGTAACACGAACCGGTATAAAAGGCCCTTAATGAACCGGTATAGATGTTCCTCGCAGGGAACCGGTACTAAAGGCTTAGAGGGATGCCCATTTTTCTACTAGTGGTAATTATGGATGAGAGATGAGATTAGAGTATCATAGGTGTATACTGTATCATAGCGCACATCACGAGAAAAGTTAGTATGAAATAAATCTTGCACACAAATTTGTATTGAGATTCTACTAATCAATTAATATAGCAAAACTATGATACTAGCCTATGATACTATGCATTATGGATCTAGTATCATACAAAAGTATCATGTACATGATACTACTATATGATACTACCCACTATGGCCAGCCTCAGCTCAACTTCGGTGGCATGTTGACGGAGAGTTGAGAGTTGGCCCATCATGTGCCGTGGGGGCCATGCGCGCGCGCAAAATGGGGGCATGAAATGGACTCAGGTTTCAGCACACTCGCCCAAAATTTCATCCTTTGTACTCCCTCCGATCTCTTTTAATTGACTTGGATTTAGCACAACTTTGTACTAAATTTGAGTCAATTAAATAGGACTGAAAGGAGTAAGTTATAACTCGGTCTGCATAACACGTTGGGGTTTTTTTTTCTGTTCAAATATCTAGGGAGTAGAAAGTACGAGTCAAGTAAACCGAATATATACCCAAGGAGTACAAACGATACATAGAATCCAAAGTATGCGTCCACACCGAATTACAACTCTAGTGAAAGCTAAGTACTCCCTCCAACCTACGGGGAAGCTTGTCTAAAATTTATCAAAATTTAGATGTATCTTGATGGAGGGAGTACATCAAAGTCCTCCGAAGTGCAAGCCTAGTAATATAAGTGTGTCGAAACCCGAAGTATACTAGAATAGAATTATGCTGAAATCGAAGTACACATGTATTGAAAATCTAAAGTACACCAAAATATAACAGTAATGAAATCCAAGGTACATCGTAAACTAGGAACCCAAAGTGTGAAAGTACAAACAAATTATTGTTGTCATAGTTTTGGAAGTACAAAAAAGTTTCATAAAATCTATTAACATGAGATTTAGCAAGTAAAGACAGTTTGTAATTTGAATAAATGGTTCACAAGATTCTTCTCTTCCGAAAAATCGAATCTCAAGAAAAAACTAAGACAAATATTTGGCCAAAGTTGTTTTTTTTTAGAGATCTCCGACGCTGGCGAGGGGAACACATACTTGACGCTCGTTAGCGGGAGCAAGCTGGCATCGCCTCAAGGTGATTCCGAGTGGGCCGGTCCATTATTCTGTTCCACGCTCGAACCACATATATTATGTTCCGCTAAGCTATAAACGATGACCCATAGCCGAGTGGATCCAGCTCTGTTCGGGTATATGAGAAAATGAGTTCGAAGCTCCATGTTCCGAAGTTAAATTTTTTTCTCGAATTTGAACATAACTGAAACTGAACAAAATAAAAAATGTAAAAAAAAATGCTCAAAGTTTTTTGTTCAAAAAATGTTCCCAAGTTCCATATTTTTTCTCGAATTTGAACATAAACTAAAATTAAACAAAATTTAAAAATATTAAAATAATTGCTCATTTTTTTCAAGAAAGTTCAAAAATGAAATTTGTTAATAAGCGATAAATAGGTTTTGCCGCTGGCAAGTGGTTGGAAGGAGACCATACAATTTTCAGGGTTGTATGAATCCATGGGCCAATTGGTCTTAGACTGCTCATAGTGCAAGTAACTTCAGTAGTAACTTAGGAGCCAACTCAACAAATTTGCTTATGTGGCACTGATAGGGGAGAGGAGGATAGAGTAACATAGCTAGTTAATTAATATCACACTTTTCAAGACACAATGAGTCTACAAGTTAATTAATGTAGTACTAACTTAATGTTACTATGCACTATCTATAAAACTAGTCACAATGGGAAGTATGATACACTAGTATCATGCACATGATACTAGTTTATGACACTACCTCCAAAATGCATAGTATCATAGTATCATCATATTTAATGTTTTGTAGAATCTCAATGCAAATTGGTGTACATGATGTTTTTGCCCATAAGTTTTTTAGTTTTACATGCTATCACTGCTATGATACGGTATCATATTATGATACTACTCTCATCTCTCACCTCATTAATAGGTGTGCCACATCAGATTTTTGCCAACATGACATACATGATACTACTTATGATACTCCCACTGTGGCTAGTCTAAAGGTGGTAATATAAACTAGTAACATGTGCATGTTACTAGTTGAAATTACTATGCACTATGACCAGCCTTATAGTACAACACGACCTACTAGAATCACGCAGCCCCTCTCAAAGAAAAAAAAGAAGATCACGCAGCCCCATGCGGGCTAACATGGGCTGATTCTCGCTCACCGTGTACAATGCCTTGATCCGGTACTAAAAGACTTTTTCGAGACCGATGACTGACTATGGGTACGATTAGATGGAGGCCGACCTTCCCAAAGGGAAGTCGAGCAGCGAGCGGTCGACGCGTGTCAGACGTATAGCCTAGGACGTCCCTCCTATGCGCCCCAGGATGAGTACGCTCGCGCGCCCAGAGCGAGCCAACGAAGTACGTCTACGCTTCCCGAGTGAGTCCGCGCGCCCTCCACGTTCGAGCTACACCCCCGCGCACAATTACAGTCGCACACAACACACGAGTACAGTTGCGCACAACACATTAGTACAATTAAACACACATGCGAGTACAAGTACAATCACGCACACGAGCAGGTACAGTCGGGCACACAAGCAGGTACAGTCACGCACAACACACGAGTACAGTTGAACACACAGACGAGTACAAATACAGTCACGCACACGAGCAGGTACATTCGTGCACACGAGCAGGTACAGTCATGCACAACACACGAGTACAATTGAACACATAGGCGAGTACAAGTACAGTCACACACACGAGCAGGTACAGTCGTGCACACGAGCAGATATAGTCACACACAACACACGAGTACAGTTGAAACATACGGGCGAGTACAAGTACAATCACACACACGAGTAGGTACATGCGTGCATACGGATAGGTACATTCGTGAACACGAACAAGTACATGTACAAGAGTACAGTAACGCATACGAGCAGGTACAGTCGCGCACACGAGTAAATACAAGTACAGTCTCGCATACGGGCGAGTACAGTTAGCGAGTAAAGGGAAAAACTGCACCAAATACACTAAAACAGAAATACTTATCGGCTGAAACACTAAAACAGAAATACTTATCGGCCTCGCTCCCGGAACTTCCGTCGTCGCCTTTTGATACGTCTCCGACGTATCGATAATTTCTTATGTTCCATGCCACATTATTGATGATATCTACATGTTTTATGCACACTTTATGTCATATTCGTGCATTTTCTGGAACTAACCTATTAACAAGATGCCGAAGTGTCGATTGCTGTTTTCTGCTGTTTTTGGTTTCATAAATCCTAGTAAGGAAATATTCTCGGAATTGGACGAAATCAACGCCCAGGGTCCTATTTTGCCACGAAGCTTCCAGAAGACCGAAGAGTCAACGAAGTGGGGCCACGAGGTGGCCAGGAGGGTGGCCGGCACGGCCCCACCCTTGGCCGCGCCGACCTGTCTCCTGGGCCCCTCGCGACGCCCCCTGACCTACCCTTCCGCCTACTTAAAGCCTTCGTCGCGAAACCCCCAGTACCGAGAGCCACGATACGGAAAACCTTCCAGAGACGCCGCCGCCAATCCCATCTCGGGGGATTCAGGAGATCGCCTCCGGCACCCTGCCGGAGAGGGGATTCATCTCCCGGAGGACTCTACTCCACCATGGTCGCCTCTGGAGTGATGTGTGAGTAGTTCACCCCTGGACTATGGGTCCATAGCAGTAGCTAGATGGTTGTCTTCACCTCATTGTGATTAATTGTCGGGTCTTGTGAGCTGCCGAACATGATCAAGATCATCTATCTGTAATTCTATATGTTGTGTTTGTTGGGATCCGATGAATAGAGAATACCATGTTATGTTGATTATCAATTTATATATATGTGTTGTTTATGATCTTGCATGCTCTCCGTTATTAGTAGAGGCTCTGGCCAAGTTTTTACTCTTAACTCCAAGAGGGGGTATTTATGCTCGATAGTGGATTCATGTCTCCATGAATCTGGGGAAGTGACAGAAATCTCTAAGATTATGGATGTGCTGTTGCAACTAGGGATAAAACATTGATGCTATGTTCGAGGATGTAGTTACTGATTACATTACGCGCAATACTTAATGCAATTGTCTGTTGTTAGCAACTTAATACTGGAGGGGGTTCGGATGATAACCTGAATGTGGACTTTTTAGGCATAGATGCATGCTGGATAGCGGTCTATGTACTTTGTCGTAATGCCCAATTAAATCTCACTATACTCATCATAATATGTTGTGCATGGTCATGCCCTCTTTATTTGTCAATTGCCCAACTGTAATTTGTTCACCCAACATGCTATTTATCTTATGGGAGAGACACCTCTAGTGAACTGTGGACCCCGGTCCAATTCTCTTTACTGAAATACAATCTACTGCAATACTTGTTCTACTGTTCTCTGCAAACAATCATCATCCACACTATACATCTAATCCTTTGTTATAGCAAGCCGGTGAGATTGACAACCTCGCTGTTTCGTTGGGGCAAAGTACTTGGTTTGTGTTGTGCAGGTTCCACGTTGGCGCCGGAATCCCTGGTGCTGCGTCGCACTACATCTCGCCGCCATCAACCTTCAACGTGCTTCTTGGCTCCTACTGGTTCGATTAAACCTTGGTTTCATACTGAGGGAAAACTTACCGCTGTACGCATCACACCTTCCTCTTGGGGTTCCCAACGGTCGCGTGCTGTACGCGTATCAAGACTGTTTTCTGGCGCCGTTGCCGGGGAGATCAAGACACGCTGCAAGGGGAGTCTCCACATCCCAATCTCTTTACTTTGTTTTTGTCTTGCTTTGTTTTATTTACTACTTTGTTTGCTGCACTAAATCAAAATACAAAAAAAATTAGTTGCTAGTTTTACTTTATTTGCTATCTTGTTTGCTATATCAAAAACACAAAAAAAAATTAGTTACTCGCATTTACTTTATCTAGTTTGCTTTATTTATTGTTGCTAAAATGGGTACTCCTGAAAATACTAAGTTGTGTGACTTCACAACCACAAATAATAATGATTTCTTATGCACACCTATTTCTCCACCTGCTACTACAGCAGAATTCTTTGAAATTAAACTCGCTTTACTCGAATCTTGTTATGCGAGAGCAATTTTCTCGGTGTTAGTTCTGATGATGCTGCTACCCATCTCAATAATTTTGTTGAACTATGTGAAATGCAAAAGTATAAAGATGTAGATGGTGACATTATAAAATTAAAATTGTTCCCTTTCTCATTAAGAGGAAGAGCTAAAGATTGGTTGCTATCTCTGGCCTAAGAATAGTATTGATTCATGGACTAAATGCAAGGATGCTTTTATTGGTAGATATTATCCCCCTGCTAAAATTATATCTTTGAGGAGTAGCATAATGAATTTTAAACAATTGGATACTGAGCATGTTGCACAAGCATGGGAGAGAATGAAATCTTTGGTTAAAAATTGTCCAACCCATGGACTGACTACTTGGATGATCATCCAAACCTTTTATGCAGGACTGAATTTTTCTTCGCGGAACCTATTGGATTCAGCTGCTGGAGGTACCTTTATGTCCATCACTCTTGGTGAAGCAACAAAGCTTCTTGATAATATGATGATCAACTACTCTGAATGGCACACGGAAAGAGCTCCACAAGGTAAGAAGGTAAATTCTGTCAAAGAAACCTCTTCCTTGAGTGATAAGATTGATGCTATTATGTCTATGCTTGTGAATGATAGGGCTAATATTGATCCTAATAATGTTCCGTTAGCTTCATTGGTTGCTCAAGAAGAACATGTTGATGTAAACTTCATTAAAAATAATAATTTCAACAACAATGCTTACCGAAACAATTCTAGTAACAACTATAGGCCATATCCTTATAATAATGGCAACGGCTATGGTAATTCTTATGGGAATTCTTACAACAATAATAGGAATTCACCCCCTGGACTTGAAGCTATGCTTAAAGAATTTATTAGTACACAAACTGCTTTTAACAAATCTGTTGAAGAAAAGCTTGGGAAAATTGATATACTTGCTTCTAAAGTCGATAGTCTTGTTGCTGATGTTGATCTTTTGAAATCAAAAGTTATGCCTAATGAAAATCATCATAATAAAATTGTTACTACAGCAAATGCTATCCAAGTTAGAATTAATGAGAATATAAGATTGATGGCCGAATTGCGTGCTAGGTGGGAAAGAGAAGAAAATGAAAAAGAAGATAACATAGCTAAAGTTTGGACTATTACCACCACTAGTAATGCTAATGCTACACATGTTGCTGCACCTCCTGCTATTAATAATAAAAGAATTGGTGTTAGCAATGTTTCCACTTCTAATGCAAAGCGCGAAAAACTGCCTGAAACTGCTAAAACTGCTGAAACTGCCTGTGATAAAACTGCTGAAATTTTTTCCAACATTGGGGATGATGATCCCATTGCTTTAGATTATAATGGTTTGAATTTTGATGATTGCCACATCTCTGAAGTTATAAAGTTCTTGCAAAAACTTGCTAAAAGTCCTAATGCTAGTGCTATAAATTTGGCTTTCACGAAACATATTACAAATGCTCTCATAAAAGCTAGAGAAGAGAAACTAGAACGCGAAGCTTCTATTCCTAGGAAGCTAGAGGATGGTTGGGAGCCCATCATTAAGATGAAGGTCAATGACTTTGATTGTAATGCTTTATGTGATCTTGGTGCAAGTATTTCTGTTATGCCTAAGAAAATTTATAATATGCTTAACTTGCCACCATTGAAAAATTGTTATTTGGATGTTAATCTTGCCGATCATTCTACAAACAAACCTTTGGGGAAAGTTGATAATGTTCGCATTACCGTTAACAATAACCTTGTCCCCGTTGATTTTGTTGTCTTGGATATTGAATGCAATGCATCTTGTCCCATTATATTGGGAAGACCTTTTCTTCGAACTGTTGGTGCTATCATTGATATGAAGGAAGGTAATATTAAATATCAATTTCCTCTCAAGAAAGGTATGGAACACTTCCCTAGAAAGAGAATGAAGTTACCTTTTGATTCTATTATTAGAACAAATTATGATGTTGACACTTCGTCTCTTGATAATACTTGATACACACTTTCTGCGCCTAGCTGAAAGGCGTTAAAGAAAAGCGCTTATGGGAGACAACCCATGTTTTTACTACAGTATTTTGTTTTATATTTGAGTCTTGGAAGTTGTTTACTACTGTAGCAACCTCTCCTTATCTTAGTTTAGTGTTTTGTTGTGCCAAGAAAAGTCGTTGATAGTAAGGTTCATACTAGATTTGGATTACTGCGCAGAAACAGATTTCTTTGCTGTCACGAATCTGGGCAAAATTCTCTGTAGGTAACTCATAAAATTATGCCAATTTACGTGAGTGATCCTCAGATATGTACGCAACTTTCATTCAATTTGAGCATTTTCATTTGAGCAAGTCTGGTGCCTCAATAAAATTCGTCATTACGAACTGTTCTGTTTTGACAGATTCTGCCTTTTATTTTGCATTGCCTGTTTTGTTATGTTCGATGGATATTTTGATTCCATTGACTTTAAGTAGCTTTGTGCAATGTCCAGAAGTGTTATGAATGATTATGTCACCTCTGAACATGCATATTTTGATTATGCACTAACCCTCTAATGAGTTGTTCTAAGTTTGGTGTGGAGGAAGTTTTGAAGGATCAAGAGAGGGAGATGATACAACATGATCAAGGAGAGTGAAAGCTCTAAGCTTGGGGATGCCCCGGTGGTTCACCCCTGCATATATCAAGAAGACTCAAGCGTCTAAGCTTGGGGATGCCCAAGGCATCCCCTTCTTCATCGACAACATTATCGGGTTCCTCCCCTGAAACTATATTTTTATTCCATCACATCTTATGTGCTTTGCTTGGAGCGTCGGTTTGTTTTTGTTTTTGTTTTGTTTGAATAAAATGGATCCTAGCATTCTTTGTGTGGGAGAGAGACACGCTCCGCTGTTGCATATGGACAAATATGTCCTTAGGCTTTACACATAATATTCATGGCGAAGTTTCTTCTTCGTTAAATTGTTATATGGTTGGAATTGGAAAATGATACATGTAGTAATTTGCTAAAATGTCTTGGATAATGTGATACTTGGCAATTGTTGTGCTCATGTTTAAGCTCTTGCATCATATACTTTGCACCCATTAATGAAGAAATACATAGAGCATGCTAAAATTTGGTTTGCATATTTGGTCTCTCTAAGGTCTAGATAATTTCTAGTATTGAGTTTGAGCAACAAGGAAGACGGTGTAGAGTCTTATAATGTTTACAATATGTCTTTTATGTGAGTTTTGCTGCACCGCTTCATCCTTGTGCTTGTTTCAAATAGCCTTGCTAGCCTAAACCTTGTATCGAGAGGGAATACTTCTCATGCATCCAAAATACTTGAGCCAACCACTATGCCATTTGTGTCCACCATACCTACCTACTACATGGTATTTCTCCGCCATTCCAAAGTAAATTGCTTGAGTGCTACCTTTAAACAATTCAAATATTATTACCTCTGATTTGTGTCAATGTTTTATAGCTCATGAGGAAGTATGTGGTGTTTATCTTTCAATCTTGTTGGGCAACTTTCACCAATGGACTAGTGGCTTCATCCGCTTATCCAATAATTTTGCAAAAAGAGATGGCAATGGGATTCCCGAGTCCCGAATTAATTAACAAAAATAGACACTCCTCCATGGTATGTGATTGTTGGACGGCACCCGAAGGATTCGGTTAGCCATGGCTTGTGTAAGCAAAGGTTGGGAGGAGTGTCATCATAATAAAACTAAAATAAAAAGGCACTCCTTCATGGTATGAGATTGTTGGCAGGCACCCGAAGGATTCGGTTAGCCATGGTTTGTGAAAGAAAGGTTGGAAGGAGTGCCACACAAACATAAAATAAAATGGGAGCCGCTCTTTGAAGGTTTGTCTGGCAAGGGGGTTAGAGTGCCCACTACCATTCGTTGACAACAACAAACACCTCTCAAAACTTTACTTTTTATGCTCTCTATATGTTTTCAAAATCAAAGCTCTAGCACAAATATAGCAATCGATGCTTTCCTCTTTGAAGGACCATTATTTTTACTTTTATGTTGAGTCAGTTCACCTATCTCTCTCCACCTCAAGAAGCAAACACTTGTGTGAACTGTGCATTGATTCCTACATACTTGCATATTGCACTTGTTATATTACTCTATGTTGACAATATCCATGAGATATACATGTTATAAGTTGAAAGCAACCGCTGAAACTTCATCTTCCTTTGTGTTGCTTCAATACCTCTACTATGAATTATTGCTTTATGAGTTAACTCTTATGCAAGACTTATTGATGCTTGTCTTGAAGTACTATTCATGAAAAGTCTTTGCTATATGATTCATTTGTTTACTCATGTCATATACATTGTTTTGATCGCTGCATTCATTACATATGCTTACAAATAGTATGATCAAGGTTATGATGGCATGTCACTCCATAAATTATCTTTGTTTATCGTTTACCTGCTCGGGACGAGCAGAAACTAAGCTTGGGGATGCTGATACGTCTCCGAAGTATCGATAATTTCTTATGTTCCATGCCACATTATTGATGATATCTACATGTTTTATGCACACTTTATGTCATATTCGTGCATTTTCTGGAACTAACCTATTAACAAGATGCCGAAGTGCCAGTTGTTGTTTTCTGCTGTTTTTGGTTTCAGAAATACTAGTAAGGAAATATTCTTGGAATTGGACGAAATCAATGCCCAGGGTCCTATTTTGCCACGAAGCTTCCAGAAGACCGAAGAGTCAACGAAGTGGGGCCACGAGGTGGCCAGGAGGGTGGCCGGCGCGGCCCCACCCTTGGCCGCGCCGACCTGTCTCCTAGGCCCCTCGCGACGCCCCCTGACCTACCCTTCCGCCTACTTAAAGCCTTCGTCGCGAAACCCCCAGTACCGAGAGCCACGATACGGAAAACCTTCCAGAGACGCCGCCGCCGCCAATCCCATCTCGGGGGATTCAGGAGATCACCTCCGGCACCCTGCCGGAGAGTGGATTCATCTCCCGGAGGACTCTACGCCGCCATGGTCGCCTCCGGAGTGATGTGTGAGTAGTTCACCCCTGGACTATGGGTCCATAGCAGTAGCTAGATGGTTGTCTTCTCCTCATTGTGCTTAATTGTCGGGTCTTGTGAGCTGCCGAACATGATCAAGATCGTCTATCTGTAATTCTATATGTTGTGTTTGTTGGGATCCGATGAATAGAGAATACCATGTTATGTTGATTATCAATTTATATCTATGTGTTGTTTATGATCTTGCATGCTCTCCATTATTAGTAGAGGCTCTGGCCAAGTTTTTACTCTTAACTCCAAGAGGGGTATTTATGCTCGATAGTGGGTTCATGTCTCCGTGAATGCGGGGAAGTGACGAAATCTCTAAGATTATGGATGTCTCTGTTGCCACTAGGGATAAAACATTGGTGCTATGTTCGAGGATGTAGTTACTCGATTACATTACGCGCAATACTTAATGCAATTGTCTCGTTGTTAGCAACTTAATACTTGGAGGGGGTTCGGATGATAACTCTGAAGGTGGACTTTTTAGGCATAGATGCATGCTGGATAGCGGTCTATGTACTTTGTCGTAATGCCCAATTAAATCTCACTATACTCATCATAATATGTATGTGCATGGTCATGCCCTCTTTATTTGTCAATTGCCCAACTGTAATTTGTTCACCCAACATGCTATTTATCTTATGGGAGAGACACCTCTAGTGAACTGTGGACCCCGGTCCAATTCTCTTTACTGAAATACAATCTACTGCAATACTTGTTCTACTTGTTCTCTGCAAACAATCATCATCCACACTATACATCTAATCCTTTGTTACAGCAAGCCGGTGAGATTGACAACCACGCTGTTACGTTGGGGCAAAGTACTTGGTTTGTGTTGTGCAGGTTCCACGTTGGCGCCAGAATCCCTGGTGTTGCGCCGCACTACATCTCGCCGCCATCAACCTTCAACGTGCTTCTTGGCCCCCACTGGTTCGATTAAACCTTGGTTTCATACTGAGGGAAAACTTGCCGCTGTACGCATCACACCTTCCTCTTGGGGTTCCCAACGGTCGCGTGCTGTACGCGAATCACCTTTCTCTAAAAACCCAAGCCCCTCATGGTGGGCATTGCCGAGGAACCGCCTCGTCAGAATTGAAGCAAGTTATCCTGAAAGAAGCCCATGACACCCTTTACTCCATTCATCCCGGAGGAACCAAGATGTACCAAGATTTGAAGGAACAATTTTGGTGGCATGGAATGAAGAGAGAAATTGGAAGCTACATCGCCAAATGTGATATCTGTCAACGAGTCAAAGCAGAACATCAACGACCCACAGGATTGCTGCAACCCTTGCAGATTCCCGAATGGAAGTGGGATTCTGTCGGAATGGACTTCATCACCGGACTGCCCAAATCTAGTAAAGGAAATGATTCTATTTGGGTAGTGGTCGACAGATTGACCAAGGTAGCCCATTTCATCCCCGTCAAGACCACCTATCAAGGACCCATACTCGCAGAGTTGTATATTTCACGGATAGTCAGCCTGCACGGAACCTCGAAGCCAATAGTGTCCGATAGAGGATCTCAATTCACCTCCAGATTCTGGTAGAAAGTACATGAAGGACTCGGAACCCGGCTGAATTTCAGCACAACCTATCACCCGCAGACTGATAGACAGACTGAACGAGTCAATCAGATACTGGAAGATATGTTGAGAGCATGTGTGCTAGAGTATGGATCCAAGTGGGAAGACTGCTTGCCATACGCAGAATTCTCGTACAACAACAGCTATCAAGCCAGTTTGCAAATGGCCCCCTTCGAAGCATTGTACGGAAGGAAGTGCCGTACCCCTCTGAATTGGTCGGAAGTCGGAGAGAGTCAAGTCTTTGGACCAGATATTCTCCGAGAAGCTGAAGAGAAAGTTCACAAGATCCGCGAATACCTCAAGACAGCCCAATCAAGACAGAAGAGCTACACCGACAAGAGACGCCGAGAGATGACCTTCGAGATTGGAGATTTCGTGTATCTCAAAGTGTCCCCCCTTAAAGGAATGCAGAGGTTCCAGCTTAGAGGAAAGCTTGCACCCCGATATGTCGGACCCTTCAAAGTCCTGAGTCGCTGAGGAGAGGTATCCTATCAACTGGAGTTAACGGAAGAAATGTCAGCGGTACACAATGTGTTTCACATCTCGTTACTCCGGAAGTGCTTGGAAGTACCAGAGAAGACCGAGGTTTTCAAGAACATCGATCATCGAGCTGTGGATATCAATTCAGATTTGACATACCGCAAAGTGCCTATTCGCATCTTGGAAGAAGCTTTCAGAACCACCCGCACCCGGAGTATCAAGTTTCTGAAGATACAATGGAGTAACCATACCGAAGAAGAAGCCACTTGGGAGAGAGAAGACTTCATGAAGACTGAATACCCAGATCTCTTTAGTACCTAATTTTCTTTAAGATCTCGGGACGAGATCTTTTGTAAGGGGAAAGGGTTTGTAACATCCCAAGTTTTCAAATTCAATAAAGACAAGAAATTCAATTTTCCAAATTTTGGAGTTAACAAAAACTTTTCTTCACATATAGTGCTATGCATATTTGATCATGCATTCTTGTATGCCATTGCCATGATGAGAGCTTGATTGTTGTTCTAATGTGCTTAAACCCTAAACCAAGATCATCAAACCCTAAATTGATAGAAATAAAATAAATGGAAAAGAATCCCATTTTCCCTCTCATACACATTTAGCCAAATATGAAAATCATCAACTAAGGCCTCATTTGCTTGTGCCATTGCTTGTGAAACCCTTAGATATCAATAACACACACTTTTGCATCAAAGAAACACAATTCAAATCAAAGAAAAATTCAAATTCCACATACATGTGATAATGGTCATTTGGACACTTTATAATATCTTACCCACTTTGCACCCCTGGTTTGGATTATTCTTAAACCAAACTGGGTCAACACTTTCCACCTCATCCAAGACCATGTCAAGGTGAACCATTTTGATGTTGACCACCAAGGTTGACTCTGACTAGGTTGAACAGAAAAGGGATGACAAGAGGAGACATTGAAACAAAGAGAAGATGAACTCAAATTTGAAATCTTGCAAACCATCACCAA
Source organism: Lolium rigidum (assembly GCF_022539505.1). Lineage (NCBI taxonomy): Eukaryota > Viridiplantae > Streptophyta > Magnoliopsida > Poales > Poaceae > Lolium > Lolium rigidum. The sequence continues at coordinate 216,790,240 of NC_061508.1, read as the reverse complement.
ATTGACCACCACCACCACCATTCTAGTTCTTTGAATATATGAATGAGATGCACCAAAAAGAATTTCAAAATTTGAATAAAAAGTTCATGCGGCCATTGTGTCGAACACATGGCAGGCAACATTCCAGATTTGTAATACACTTCATTGTCCACTGGATTTTGGGCTAAACCACCTTTAGCTTGTAATGATGTTGCTCCTCTGCACCCTCTGCATCGAGCCATGTCCTTGCTTGGTCGATTAAAGTGAGGAGAGAGCACACTTTGCACCATGCCGTGCCATGCCGGCCACCTTTGCCCTCTCTTTCTCTGGCCTCTCTCTCTCACGCTCACCTTGTCCTGGAGAATCCCCTGGCAATATAGATCATCACCATGCACGTCCTGAGCGCGCGCGAGGCTGGCATTGGCCAGGCGACGCACGCCCAGCACCATGCCAGTGCACGCCAGTACGCGCGCTCACCGCGTACTGGACGTGCCAGAGCGTCGCTCGCCCCGTCGACTCAGTACCCCTCCTGCATCCCTACCACTGCGTCTAGCATCACCTCCCTCTCCTCTAGCTGCTAGACATACTCCAGAACGCGCAGAGGCAACGTCGCCGTCGTCCTCATCGAAAAAGCACCGCCAGTACCGTATCACTCATCACACGCGCCCGATCGATCCCGTCCATCTTTTGCAGCGCCAAAAGCTGGTTGAGCATCGCCATGCCGCCGCCCATCGAATGCTGTACTCGCCTTGCCCCTTCACGCCTCAGAATGGACGACCTCTCACAGCACCCGCGGCACCCCTCTCAACCCTATAAATAGAGCACTCCCTCAACTCAACCCTGCACACCATTCAACTCTCCTCCCTTCTCTGCTTCTCCTCGCACCAGTAGCTAGTCCAATTACCGCCGGAGTCACCGCAATTCGAAGCTCGAAGCCGCCAGTACCCGGAGGTTGCCGTCGTCGATTGGAGCTTCCCCACCCCTCGCCGCCGGTACCAGTCGACTCAGCACCCTCGCCAACGTCGCCGCGCACCTCGCCGCCAACCTTCGGAGCCTTGGTACGCCCTCCGACCCCCTAGGCTCGCCGGCAGAGCCACGGCCTCTCGTCGCAGACGACGATGCCTGTGCGTCATCGATCTGCGTTTTAATCCAACGATCCTCCGCGCGCATACCGTTTCGCTGAGTTAAGAGACACTGACGGGTGGACCCCACCTCGTCAGACAGCCCACTCGCGCAGGCCGCGTTGCTGGGCTGGGTTTGTCTGTTTAATTCGTTTTGGGCCCGTAGGCTTTTCCCGCGTGGCCCAATAATTCAAATCCCTTTTAATTCGTTTCAGCTCAAATCAAATACTGATGTCAACTTCAAATTTGAATAGTTTCAAATATACTGCACCAAATTTAGCAAACTTTATATCTCTGGAAAGCCCATGAAATTATCTAACCAATGCCACTGGTCTCACCTCCAAATTCGTAGTAGATTTCAAATGATAAAAACAACAAAGCAGGGACTTTTACAAATTGAAACTTTATTTAAAATTCAACCATAATTGATTTTGAGTTGATTCCAACTCTCATAAATCACATTTGATGTACTCTAATTGATTATGCAAAAAGATAGCCAAGTTGTCCGTATGATCATGGACTAGATCAAAATAATGGCTATGGAGCCATTTCTAGTGCATTTAAATCTTATAATTCAAACTCTTTAAATAGTATGAGAGCTACTCTCTCATTTAAATCTTGATCCTAAGTAATTCAATGAGAGGTAATGACCTTAGGCTAATGAACCTATTATTCTATTACTTAGTGATTTTAAATCATTACCATGCTATTCTTAAAATGCATGAGGTGTAGCACCTCATTTAAATTATACTCCCACATGATAGATATGAAATGTTGACCTTGGTCAACCTATATTTCATACCTTCGTATTATTTGAGGAGATTAAATCTTAATAGGAGTTAATGAGAGGAAATTATTTCTCCAAAGACTTAAATAGCAAACCAAATCAATAATTGTAATGAGAGGAAATTATTTTTCTCTTAAATAAGAAAACCAAGTAAATCACCATGCTATGAATGATGTGATGCTAGAATTAGTTTGTGTAAACCTTTGGTGTGTTTTAGTCTAGCATGTTTGGTGATTGTATACCTCGTATTCTTATATAGACGCTAGTAACGAGGAGTATCAAGAGGAGGAAGCCTACTCTCAGGAGGAGGAAGAGAACTTTGACCACTACCCTGCTCAAGCTAATATTCTTGCCAACCACCATAATGCAAAGCTCTACCAGATCAAGGCACCATCACACTTTATTTTTATGTCTTATCAACATATCCCATGTTTTTACCTTGCAATTATTTTTGCTTATTGTATTTCAAAGTTACTTTTGATTTATGATTCACTTGGTCTAGAGTAGAACAAGAGTCAAAGTTAGCATAGAGCAAATCAAAGCTCGATAGCACCCCTCATGAACTAGTTGCTATTGCTAATTAAATAAAATTGACTACTCTAGATGGGAACTTGTGAAGTGAAATGACTTTGAAAGATTTTGAAGGTGAAGGTGACATGGTTGATTTGGTGAATTTCAATGAAAACTGATAAATGGGTTTGACTGCGATACCTTTCTAATTATACAAGTACCCCCACAATACCTGATTATGGGTAGGGCTTAACTAGAAATTTGTGTATCTTAGTATGGGTTCCCTCTAAACAAACATCATAGGGGTTATGCCGAGGCTGCCTCCGTTAAAAGTGAAGTGATGTGAATCTGAGGTGAATGTACGACCCAAGCCCTGTGCAGTTCCCGGGTTGACGGTTTGTTTTCACCGGGAGGCCAAGCTCATGGGGAGAGGTGCCTATACTAGGGTGTATAAGTGACAGGTTAATGTTGATGATCCGCGTACTGAGCTACGATGATTCGGGGTTATCCTCGATAGATGTAATCAAAAGTTGTGGCACAAGAGTACAACCTCTGCAGAGTGTTTAAACCTATTCGAATAGCCGTGTCCACGGTTACGGACGATTGGAAAGGCTTGTCAGAACTTTTGTCTTAAAAAGGAATGTTGAATTGAAAGGTGATTTGACTTGAATCACAAATGAGTTGTGGGAATGACACTAATGTTCCTACTTGAGTTAGTCTAGCAAATGAAGAGTCTTTACTAAATGTTTATGGAACTAAACTTGGTTTTATGCAAATAAACCTAGACCTTAGCACCCCTTACTACAATTGATAAGTAAATACTTTAGTATTAGTTTGCGAGTACTTTAAAGTACTCACGGCTGTGTCCCTGGCTATTCAAATGCCAGACTATGAAGAGGAGCAACAGTATCAGGATGACGGATAACAGGACGTCTATGATAACTAGGATCATCTTCTAACGTCAAGCGTTGCTTGTGGAATAGATAGTCCACTACTACTTCGCTTCCGCTACCTATTGTGTTGTTGAACAATCTAATTGTGTAATATTGGATTATGTGATCTATGGTTGTAAGACAAGTATGTGTTGTAATAAATGATGACTCTATGCTACTTAACTATTATGTCTCGTAAAAACAATCTTCCTGGAATTGCGATGTATGATATAATAGACATCTGGACTTAAAAATCCGGGTGTTGACAATAACACTGGAGGCTTGATTGGAGAAACACTAAGTTCTTGCAAATTATGCTACACCACGCCGCCTAAACCTAACTCTGTCTATCCTCACTCGAAAAACATATTTACAAAGTCTTGAATTCAGTCGGACCAATAAACAGATCAGTACTTCCTTTGTTTCGAATCAAGAGATGTTTTGTTTATTTGATTCTGAACTACTCTTTTTATAAAGAGCATATATTAATATCGTAGAGATACCAATTACACTCAGGCTCTGCAACAACATCATGCCCTAATGACATAAAAGATGCACACAGCCCCAAAAAAAGAGAAAAATTACAAAAAAGAAATCCGAACTACATACCGACTGGAATGACCGAACCAACAAAGTTAAGCGTCTACATTGGCATCTATCATTGTACATGCCCTTGGTGAAATGTGATTGAAGCTAATGCCTGAATAAAACTTCAAAGTATTTGCTGATGGGTGTCACTAAAATCAAATACACCTGATACAGCCTTTGATGAATAAACCTGTCACGCTGTCACTGGATCGAATTAACAGTGGCAAGAAAGTACGATGATATGTTTGTGCCAGCTGCTGCAATGGGATTTTTTTTTTGAAATGCCGGTGTACCCCAGCCTCTGCATCGAATAAACTTGTCACGCTGTCACTGGATCGAATTAACAGTGGCAAGAAAGTACGATGATGTGTTTGTGCTAGCTGTTGCAAGGGGTCTTTTTTTTTTAAAATGCCATGTACCTCAGCCTCTGCATCGAAGTGATGCATATGGCTGCTTTATTTTCTTATTTGTATCCACTACTCCACGTATTACACTTCACGGATCAACTAAAGTTGATACAAAGATCAACCATCTAAAGATGTAAAGAAGTGGACGCCAAAAATACATCAAAAAGTGATTCTAAGTTCACGCCGCCAGCAACACCGGCTGTAAAAATCATGTGCGACCGTCTCCAGTCTGTTGCACCCAAACTCCAGGGCACCCATTATTCCTCGTCCTGACTGAAGATAAGACGACGTACAGATATAATGAATAGCCATAGGTATTACCTGCAAGAAGTGTTGAGGTTTGGTTTGTTAAAGACCACTTCATTATACAAATTCCAGATAGCCCAAATAATAGCACAAACGCCCACACGAATCTGCATTACATCTTTCTTAGCAATATCGCTTAACCAATTACCAAAAAGATTAGTGATATTACCTCGTGGGGGTAAACTGAAAGTCATATCTACACATATAAAAGCTGAACAGGTTTGCTGCTCCCATAATGATTTGGGCATTGTTCAAGCGCAATATCTATACAATAAATATCTGCATATATAAAAGTTAAACGTGTTTGCTGGTCCCATAATGATTTGGGCACTGTTCACGCGCAATATCTAATTCATAGATGTCTCTCACTACACATGTTCTACATTGTCGTCACCACACCAATCCATTCATCTAAACCTTCATGCTATTGAGTAGACTTCTAAATCTTTCCATTCCCTTTACTTGGTGCAAACATCTCATATGTTAAATATGTCTGTACCCTATAAAGTTAGATCAACTGACAAATTGTGGTTTTGGTTTTACAAGGTATACAAATGGTGCCTTTGGTGGGTTTTGTACGCATCATTATCACTACCATTCCTACCATCGACTTCATAGATATCTCTTTACTCACCTCCTTGCCATGTTTTTGTGGCACCAATTTGCTTTGTCGATGTCCAAGGCTGAACGTGTTTGCTGCTCCCATAATGATTTTGGCACTGTTCACGCGTAATATCTATTTCATCAATGTATCTCACTACACATATTCTACATTGTCATCACCGCACCAATCCATTCATCTAAACCTTGCTGCTATTGTGCAGAACTCTAAATCTTTTTCTTTCCCTTTGGTTGGTGCAAACATCTCATATTATAAATATGTCTTCGTACCATATAAATTAAGTTAGATCGACTGACAAATGGTAGTTTGGTTTTACAAGGTATACAAATAGTTGTTTTGGTGGGTTTTGTACGGGTCATAATCACTACCATTCCTACCATCAACGTCATGCATAGATATCTCTTTAGTCACGTCCTTGCCATGTTTTTATGCCACCAATTTGCTTTGTTGATGGCTCCGGATCACCTATCCTATACCCCATCAACGTTTCATGTCATCGGTGGATACTCCTTGTTGTTCATGGCCCAAAGATTCACCGAGATCGCCGTCATTACCAAACATATTAAGATTAGAACAAAATGGCAAGCAATGTAAAATTTTAAATATATGTAAAACAAATAACATTTAGGCCTAGTTTGACAAAAAAAATTCTAAAACTAATGTATTACAATACTAAAGCATTTCAATGCATTGGGAAGGAATACTTCAGTTTCTTAATACTACAGTATTTCTTAGTTTTGTCCAAAAAATGCAAAAACGTTTGGGAAGAGCTGCTTTTCGTACTTACAGTTGTTTTGTTGGATCAAGATCGCTTTGGATCAAGATCACTTTTGACTGACAGGTGGGTGCATGGCTGTTGCATGCATGGTTGAGCGTGAATAACTCAATTTGAATGGTTCACCTCCAACTAGTTGAGACTCCTATAAATAAAAATCATGTTTGTAATGTTGTGCTTCTACTATCAAGGTGATAAGGTTTTAGTCAAGGTAGCAGTAGCACGCTTGGATTCCTAACCAAAGCTTGATGCATTCTCCCTGAACTGTTCCAGTTCCTGTGGTGCGATAGCCTGCAGCGTCTACCAGATCAAGCGCACCGGAGAGCTCAATAAAGACGAAAATCAAACACATCTACCTGACATTGGATAGCTCGGCAATGCCCGTAGGCGCTGTAGACGAAGAAGACGAAGTAGATGCGTTTTCGCGTTTGTCTGTTTAGGAAAAAAGAGGTCCAGGCTGAAGTTTATAGTACTTCAAAAAAACTGAAGTTTTGGAGATATTTCGGTTTCCAAAACCACCATATTTGTTGGACTCAAACACTTTGAAATATTTAATACTTTGTTATTTTCGAAAACTAAGGCTTCGTTTAGGAGCTCAGCTTTTTGTAAACCACAGTATTCTCACAGTATTCTAAAACTAAAGTATGTCAAGGGAATACTTCAGTTTACTAACCATATTTGTTGGACTCAAACGCTTTGAAATATTTAATACTTTGTTATTTTCGAAAACTAAGGCTCCGTTTAGGAGCTCAGCTTTTTGTAAACCACAATATTCTCACAGTATTCTAAAACTAAAGTATGTCAAGGGAATACTTCAGTTTACTAAAATCAAAGTTTTTCTCAGTTTTGGGGAAAAGGTGGAGGTGTTTGGCAGATGCTGTTTTACAGCAGATTGGTTGACCGATTGTTAAGTTGCATGTAGATGTATTTTGACTGATAGTTAGGTGCATGTTTGTTGCATGAGTTGCTGTCGTTGAATGATCCATCTAGCACACATATAAATCATGTCTTTAATCAACACACCGGGAGACAAAAATACATATATTGTGTAACTTCATCGCTCGCTGTGGCATCCAGCCCTTGTGAGTTGGCCGGCGCGCCGTCGTACGTTGGTCAGAGAAGGTAAGTATGCTGCCAGGCCTCTTTTGCAGAACGGATCTTCTTTTCCACTTGCTGGGCTTGTTCTCTCCATGCTGAAGAAGAGGACATCGGCGTATGCGTCGGACAAAGCCAACATGATGAAAAGCATATGCGTTTGTGAGGAGTATGAAGAGCTCTTTTCTCCGTTTAGGAAAAAATAGATCCCGGGTGAAGTTTTTAATACATAAAAAAACTTCAGTTTTGGAGATACTTTAGTTTTCAAAACCATAGTATTACTCTGAACCAAACGCCTTGAAGTATTCAATATTTTATTATTTTTGGAAACCAAAGTATTCTCAGAATACTTAAAAATAACTAAGCTCCAAAACGGAGCCTAAAGTATTCCCGAAATACTTCAAATATACTGATCTCCCAAATAGAGCCTTATACTTAACTTATATACCTAGATATACAAATTTTATTACCAAATTATACTACTTGACTCCACAATTATGATGTTTGATTTTACTTATAGTGTTCTTCTTACATTGTTCTAACATCTACACTAAAAAACGAATTGGGCCGTGCTAAGTTTAAACAGTAGTTGACAAAAAAGTTATTTTCCTTTTTCACATATTTACTTTAACAAGACCACTAAACAAATATTCTTTTAATTTGAGAAAAAAGTAGTTCATCTGTTCAGAAATAAGTGTCACAAATTAGTATACATTTGAATGTATTAACACATGAAAACACGTCTCGATACATATGAATCTAGACAAACTTGCGACACTTATTTCCGAATGGAGGGAGTACATCATCCTATGCCTCCATGGAATAATTTTGTTGCTTGCATAATCTATAGTTTGTAGATAGATGTGTGTGTTTTTGTATCACATAATATATTGTTATAGATCTCCAAAGCGCACTTCTAACAAATATCCTCGCAGAGTGTTCTAGTGTATGATTAGGTATAAATTTATATAAACGAATATAATTTTTGATATAAAATTTATATCTGATAAACATGAAATACAACATAGACTCACAATAGAACACTCCTTTTCTGTCTTTTCTTTCCTTTTTTCATATTTTCTATTTATTTTTTTCTTTATTTGTTTTTTCTAGTATATATTATGCGCCACACAATCTTAGCTAAAGTGCATCCAATAAACAAATATTGAATAGATTCATCTTTATCACATAATACATATTTCTTGCATCCTTGTCAATTTCGTTTTGCAATATTATTTTTTGTTAGAATAACTTTGCGGTGAAAGAACCACATAAAGATCTTGACCTCCAAGGGTACTTTCATTTTCTAAATATATCTTCTAAAGTACGATCTTGATCTCCAAGGGTACTTTCATTTTCTAAATATATCTTCAAAAGTACTTTGTTTTATCATCTAGTAAGTCAAACTGCTGCAAGGGGATATGACAACAACAACAAAAAAAAGCTCGCGTCCTTAACAGCGGAAACACTTGCCTTCAGAGGCGATGTTACTGCATTTAAGGAAGGTTGAGAGCAAGTCCATTTGATAATGGACCGTCAAGTCCTAGTCAGCCTGTGAAGCTCCCCGGAAGGAGAGGTCAGAAACCATGGGCATTCTCAATCAAAACGATAAACTTAATTTATGGTTGATATCAAGGGGTTTTTTTTTTTTGCGAATAATATATCAAGGGTTTGTTATTATGGGCAGAGGGACTGAAATTTAGTGGCACACACACGTGTGCTAATACTCAAGTTAATGACTGTAACAGGAGTGTGGGGCGTGATGCACCTTTGTTTTTGCGTGATGCACCTCCAGCCTTCATTTTTTACTGTATCCAGCACGGTCGTTTTCGTTTACATGCTGAACAATAAACAGAGCTCTGTTGACTGCCAAAATGAACCTGTTCTGCATATCCATATGTGTTGATGGTTTGATCCTGCTAGGTCGTCGAGAAATTTGAGTTTACAAAAAAAAAATCACCCTAGAATCCTTAAAGAGCTCTAAGCTCCCAGCCTTGCGACGCGCTGTGGTTGATCCTCGTGTCGTGATTTGGTTTGTCCAGTCGGGTGGGGACACTGGACAGGCACACCACGCGAGAAACATTTCTTTTTACTGCCTGTACCGACTTATACGCACCGCCTCTGGGGCTGCTATTTCCCTCTGTGAGCACTGGCAAAGACGGCTTGGTCAAAACAGAGAAGACCGCCGTCTCCTCTTCTTCTCTATCCATGGATAGCCGCCGCTGCTTTTGCCCCTCCAAGGATCGCCACTGTCGGAACTTTCCAGCCATTCCGACCACCGTGACGACACGGCGCAAGGGCTTGCTGGTGCCACGCTGCAGCGGGAGGGTTGGACCCACGAGGTGGCGTGGCTGTGCAATACAGCGCCGGTGAGGTGGTGACGGCGATCCGGATCGATCCAGAGGTGAAGCCTCTTCGGTGCCGATGACTTGGGCCGTCATGGTGATCTTTGGGCGCCCTCGGGGATGAGGTCGGGCGAGGGAGGTGAGATCGGCAGATCGCACATCCATTGCGCCGCCTCTGCACGTGCCCTCAATTGGCTCGCACCTGGAGTTCCTCGCCGCCACCACTGCCTCCCGTAGCTTGGAAGGTATCTGCCGCCTTCCAAATTCCTGCACTCCTCCCGTCTTTATGTCTTCCCAGTTCCCGTGTTGCTTGGTTATTGTTGTGGAATCGTTGTGCCTGCTCTGCCGCCGTGGGATTGCTGCTGAATTGTTGGTTAACAATTGCAGAGATCTGTTTGTCAAATCGAATTTGTAGAGTTACATAAGTCTGAAGATGTTCCCCCTAGGCTTGCGTCACTCAAATCCATGGCCTCCACTAATTCATTATTGTGTCTTGGTTTTTTTTTTTTTTTTCAATTCAACTATCATGTGTACCAAACAAGAAGATTGAACTTCTGCTCCAGTTTCTCACGGATGTTGGTTTAAAGTATGCACATGTTCTCTATGACAAGGTATGCCCAAAACAAAACAAATCAGCATAGTCTAGGATTTTTCGTTGGACATTTTCTCTCCATATTTATGATCTGTCAATGGCCATTCACCACTAAATTATTTTACTGCAGTACATAGTTAAGTTGGAAATTGGCCATTTGATGTAAAACCACGCTAAAATTTATTTCATTTCTAAGCTTCTCATTATGGTCAATTAAGAGCTTCCATTTTGGGCAGTGTAAGTCTTGATTGCATAGATCTGTAATTTGTCTTTCTATTTATTGCCAAATAAATAATTGTTTGTATCAGATTTTACATTTTAAGGTTTCCCTTAAAAAATGATAACAAGCTAGAGACGGATAAATTCTGTTAGATGAAAATAATACAAAACAGAGGTAAGCTTATTGATTTGGCATTTGGTTTGAGGCATTCGAGCCATGATTCTATTGGGATATATACTTTGGATTGTTAGTTACACTAGCATTAGTAAATTGGTTTGCTCAGAAGGAATTGGAGAACGCAACGGTAAGTGATGAAAAAACTATTTGGATCCATAGACTAGCTAGGCAGTTCAGTTTGCTTAATTGAATATGCAATTTATTTACGCCGATGTACTATAGTGTGGTGCCTATGCATTTCACATCTGATCCACGAACTATAGAACTTTTAGGACTTTTATATGTAGTGAATGATGCCCTGTCAATAAGCGATGCGCTTTAAAAACTATAAGCCACTAATGTTGTGTCTGCTGTTGTATGTATATTAATTACGGTTTTATTCTGAATTTTGTTTGTGCCTATGCACAATTGAAGTATTGCATCCAAGCATTGTTCCAGATGTACCAAGCTAAAAATTATGCATAATTATTTTTTGTTCTGCTATGATTCGTAGGCAACCATCTGCTTCATATTTTTCTAGAAGATCCATTCCTTGTGTTACAAGTCTTACCTATTAAGTTACAAACTATTCAAATTTATGGTCTTTTGGATGGCAGGAAGGGCAGCTGGCACTGACTTACTGTTATTGATGTCCTTTAGTAAGATTACGGAACATGTATATGTTTTTATTTTTGGTTTCAACAGGAACCAAAGAATTACGCTTCTATTCTTCTTGGGATTCCAGTGTATTTAGCTGAGGCAAATTTCTTTAGTTTTATCTTCTTATACACATTTTGATGTCTGATATTAAATTGTTAAATACCATGTCTGAGCTGCACTTTGACTTCCTGATGGCTACAGGGTTCAAAATATTTTTCTTTAAATAAAGGTCTTATAAACTGAGTATCACTATAATCAGTGTTCTTGATTTGATATTCATTATGTTAGTTCGTCAATTACATAATGAATAGATCACTTAATTGTATCTTTGTGTGTTTCTTAACAACAAAATGTATGACCGGTAGTGCATTTCCCTTCTTGCATAATGGAGGATATATATTTCAAAGAAAGAACATGCTGAGTTGAAGACATATGATACTGATTAGCTTCATTACCAAAATTTGGTAATAGCTTTTCATTTTCGAAATTTTGTGTTCACTGTAGAGAGTAAGTTCAAGTATATCTATGGCTATAACTGTTTTGTATGTTCTAATTGATAGAGCAGGTTTTTCAGAGTCCATGCAAGATACCCAAGTAATAATTACATGTGTTCTGACAAAGTTTCATTGGTGAAATATAGGAAAATATATTTTACTATCTATTTATCGCCTCTCAATCAAGGAGAGATGGCCGAGCTTTGATTTTTTTATTTTTCCAGGAGTTTTATGTCTATTTTTGTAGTTTTTTCTGCATTACCATCCCAGTTATTGCGCAACTTACTTTATGAATGTTTGTTTCTTCTTTCAAAGGTGTGCTTCAGTGTGTTGATGTTGTGTTCCCAACATCAACCATAATACCAAGAAGGCCAAGTTTATATCTATTTCTAATGTAAGTCTGCTTACCAAGTTTGAGGATTACATATTGTGTTACCTTTGTGCTTGGTAAAGGCATTTCAGATGGAATTCAGTTGTCTTATTATGGTAAATCTAAAAGCATTTGTTGTTCGTTCTTATGCTTAGACACTTGAACTGTATTGCTAAGACACTTGAACTGTATCAAAAGAGATATTTATATCACCTGATTAGAAAGCAAGGTAAGCCTTTCATTCTGGTGTCCATCGCCATTCCTTTCCGGTTCTTCTTATTTAGATCCCATGCCACACTGAGTATAATGATACATATGATATTAACTTCTCTATCCCATGGTACCAAACAACCTATCGTAAGTGATAGGTTGTTCTGGTTTTACACATTACCCAGTTAACGTATTCCTTACAGATTGGGGTTTACTTTTCTTATATATACTCAACTTTATGCAGCCTTTTACATGTGCTCTATACACTGACCTTGCATCTTTATCCTGGGTCTTTCTTATTACTATATTGTACAAAATAATTATATACACCCACTGGCAGCCAAAAAAAAAGATACACCAGAGCCAGAAGAAAACATGAGATGAAAAGAATACCAAGCAGAAAGGATTTATTTTCCGTAACATATAAGACATAGTCCTTTGTTTTGGTGCCACACCAAATTGCTACCCTTGCACATTGTAGGCATATATGCAATTATCTCTGTAGTTGCACTTAATTCAGCTGCAAAACAAGCATTCTTATCTATGAAAAATTAAGATGGTGATCTGTAAATTGAATTATGCTTGTTTACTTCAATGTGTTTTAGTGATAGATTCTATACATATGAAGAATCTAAAGGAAGTTTTCTCAGTGGATGTGTTCTATTGCAGAGTTCTTAAACTTGCAAAGTTGTCCACATTTAGTACAACATCTGTCCATAAATAGATGCCTTAGATTTATTAAAACTTGGACGCGTGCAGCCACTATTTAGTGTATAGATATATTCAAATTTAGACAAATTTAAGACATATATTCATGGACGGAGCGAGTATAACTTTCTTCAAATACATTATACATGCATTCATAATTACCCTTTGCGTGTTATTATTTTTTGTGTCACCATGTATACATGGTTGATTTTAAGTAGTATTGATTAATGGTCAGGTGTTTGATGCTCTGATGGAATGAATCGAAGAGTACATCTATCAAGATATTATAATCCGGAGCTTTGTATGTATATATAGCAAAGGCTATGGTGTACATTGGCTTATTAATAAGAAAATAGAATAAATAATTGTTATACACTGCTCCTTCATGTCCTTGTGTAATTTTTTAGAATTGTTTCATATCGATCAGTGTACTTATCGAGCGAACACTTCTAAAATGCCATTTAAGGAATAATTTCCTGTCTGGTGCTTGGGAGGTTTAGATCAGTGAAAAATAACCTGAACCAAATGGTGATACACAAACACGATAATATCGCTGCATTAGTTAGTGACCGGGAAAACCTACACTGCTGCCACTAAGCGTAAAGCATAAAAAAAACGCCAATAGAAAAGGACGGCGTGGCAACGCACGCGCGGTCCTTCTAGTATCAATGCACTCACAAACCCATTCTCGAGGTGTTTCTGGCATATGTTGGCATTGTTGCCCTTGCAGCTGGCTACGGAGTACTCTCATTTCGAGCATCGTAATCCACGTAGTTCAATTACGACTTGTAAACATACTGTGCTTGCCGGTGTGACATATTGCACCGTAAAAAGCCTCTACAACGAAGAAGGGGCAATCTGGTCTGACAATGGTCTGACAACGGTCTTACATTCGACATTAAAACCGATCAGTTTGGCCGTGCAGAAGTTCACAGAAGTCAGCCATAACACTGAACGCACAGATGTTATGGTTTTGCAAGGTACATATATCACACCGGGAGTGATGTTTTAGCACGTGGGACCGTATGCTCTTTTTATTTTGAAATACATGTTAAACACATTTTAAAATGTTAAAAAATTTAAAACAAAAATTTCGCATGTACATCTTCATGCGCTACACGTTCACGAAGCCGTTGCATGAAAAATCGACTTATCGTGTGACGTGTGTAAAAAAGATAAAGTTCGTTGCTCAAACAAAAATTTGTCACAAGATAAATTTTCTCTTTTTCACGTAGACTACAAGAAATATCATTTTTTCGTGAAACTTGATGAACACACATATATTATGGAGATGTACATATAAATTTTTTTATCAAAATTTTTAACACTTGAAAATATGTTTTTATGGTAGAGGGACCATACACACCCGGGAGCCGAATTAAGTTTCCGTATCATACCAATCTATTTCATGGCAGAACGTGACCATGCATAACCTCATTGCTGGCATGGGAACTGTCACAAAGAATTACTATAAAGTTTTCACGTTGATAAATGATCTGAATCCTAAAATGAAAAGGGGCACATCTGTTCGGGCTTTGCCCCGTCCACAATGTTTCAGCAACAGGCTGACGGCCACCAGCACAACTTAAGCTGACAGGATGCTGGAACTAGAAGCCAACATGACCATCAAACTGCAGAGCCTTTGTGCCCGCGTGTTCCACGACCACTGCATTGAACAATGCACATATTTGTTTAACACATACCGAGTACAGTTCTAAAACCGAAACCAAGAACATCAGCCAACAAACTCCAGGTAATGAAATACAACATCTCGATGAGACATTTAACAGGATAAAACCATCAAGGCCCCGTTTGGATCGAGTGTAAATTTTGTGTGCTCTAAGAGCATCTCCAGCCGTCTCCCTGGGAAGGTCCCAAGGACCTCTTTTTTCATCCGGATGGACGAAAACAGTCCAGTCGTGTCCCCGGATCCTCGTTTTCGTGCGGATTTGCGCTTTCATCCATCCGACGAGTCTAGGTCATACCCGGCCCTCCGGGGAGCGCTCGGGGAGTCCGGACGAAACGAAAGCGCGGAAAACATCGAGAAAACTTTCCGCGCGGATGGTGGCCCCGACTTGTCGGCGACAAAGGTCAATCGTCTTCCGTGCGCTTTAAAAGCCTGCCGCCGGTCAGTCTTCGCCGGACGCGTAGCTTCCACGCGGCGAGTTAATGGCATCGCCTTGGATTCACGCGCGGCTCCCTCTATTTATCATGAACCTACCGCGTCTTGCTGCATTCAGCACCGCCGTCTCCCTCCTTTCCCCAGCCTTGTATTCTCTCCCCAATCCGTCTCCAGCGAGCAATGGCGGGCCACGGTGAAGGCGCGTCGAACAACGGCTTCGGCCGACGTTCCCTACACCAGTGGGAGGTGGGACTTCTGCACATGGCGGGCTACCCGGCGCCGCCGAACTTCCGCGTGCCTGGAGGATGGCGCCTGAGCGCGTGGGGGGGGGGGCATCCCGATCCCGCCGCTTCCGGTGGGAGGCGACGAGCTCGACACCGCTATAGATGATGTGCGGGTCACCCTCAGCGAGGAGCAGCGCACGGAGGAGTGGTACCTCCCCAACAACTACGACGCATGGAACGAGTTCTTCCGTCTCTGGCACGAACATGAACTCGCAGTGTACGACGGTCCTCCCCCTCCTCCAGCGCGTAACAATGCCGGCGACCACCGCCGCTGGTGGGGCGCGCCGGGCCGCACGCTCGTGTGCTCGCGCACATCGAGGCCGACAACTCCCCCGTCCTGGGGATGCCGCCGTCAGCGCCAGCGCCGTTTCCCCATCTAGAACGTTGTTTTAAAATTTTAATTTATGTTTCCATCTGGCCGAATTCAAATACATTACGGATTCGACCTATATATGTACGAACTCACCTATATATGTTAAATATCTCTAAATTTCTCTTATGTTTGAATGAATTTCGTCTTGTTTAGTCTGAATTCGCCGGCATTTGTCCAAAATTTTCATCCATCCTGGACTCGCCACTGGGAAAATGGGCCTCCCCAGGGCAAACTTTACATCCATCCGCTAAATAGCTGACAAGGTATCGACTTGTCAATGCCTACAAGTTGTAGACTAGGGTTTCGTTGGAAGTAGAGGGCAAGTAGATCTCGAGGGTTTCAGCCGGAAAAGTACTCGGCTGCTTATGATAACTAGGGTTGTGTTGACAATGATCCGATCCTCTCTTTGCCCCTCGACTCCCCTTTATATAGGAGGCGGAGCCGAGGGTTTTCATATTACACAAGTTACAGAATTTGGGAGACAATCTGAGTCCATCTCGTAGTAATTACAAGTCAGGATTCCTAATACAATTCTATCTTTCCAAACTCTCTCCTAACTGGGCTTCCGAATTTCATAATCTTCGGGTCGTGGGCCTTCAGTAAAACCCTGGGTACCTTCTTCGGCAGGCCCATTGGGAATGCCTATGTCAGTAGCCCCCGAGATTTTGCTTGAATCGAAGAATCAGGGAAAATATCCAACTTTATAATTACAACACAACTTCTTCGAGTCAACACATATTTTTAATAAATTAATCATATATTGCACAGGGATAGGGGTAATTGGGCTAGTTCATCTGACGGATCAGGTACTAGTTAACTGCTCTTGCGGTAATCCACCAAAACCTACTTCAAGATCACGTCCCCGGACATGATCTCGGGATACTGGTGTAATTCGACATGCGCCGCTTAATGTCTTACCATATGTCGAATTCCAGTCATGTTTTATCGGGTACCTAACGCGTCCGTTAGGATTTTTCTTCGCTTCTATTGATACGGAAAAAGTAGCAAAACGCCGTCAGAGACGATGCTACGCCGCATAGGACAGATTCCGGGGACTTACCTTCGCAAAGTATTGCGGCATTCAGAGATTAATTTGCAACTGAGGCACTCTGAGAATATATTTTCGAGTACTTTTTCGGCTGCTGGAATAACACATTTGTTCGAGTCATCGGATGACTTGTATATTTTTATCTTGACTTCCAGATGGGAGTATATGAAGAGTTATTTGTATAACTCGAAATATGCTCATCGCACTCTTTATATTTTCATCGGGCACGCGAACAGCGTTCCCGATGGGAGTAGCCCCCGAGGCTACAGCCAAGTGCTTGTACTTGGTTGTAGGCTCACCGTTTTAACATCTTTGTCGCTATATTATTCCCTTCTCGAATTCTTCCACCTTTATCGGGTGCGCGATCAGCTCTCCCGATGGGAGTAGCCCCCGAGGCTACAGCCGTGTATTTATACTTGGCTGTAGGCTCAACTTTCATTACTGAAGAACTCTATATTTTATCGTCCACATTTATCTCTTATCAGAAGTATAAACAACACTTCTGATAAGAGTAGCCCCCGAGCATATGAACAAATGCTTGTATTTGATCATAGGCTCTCATCTCTTCTTCTTTTTTATTTTTCTGCCCGAAGTTTCCTTGTCGATATTCTTGATAAAAACTCTTTAAAAAGTAGCCCCCGAGCATTTGAACAAAAACTTACGTTTGGTCAAAAGCTCTCGAGATTATCATGATTCCTTTACTGTCGCCAATCTTCATATACCATAGCCGAGATTTTTCCATTTGTAAAACGACATCAGTGCTGACGATAGCCACGACCACGGTATCGGGAAAACGCGAGTTCTGTCCTATCGCTGACCCGTGGACCCAAAGTCTGCAGCACTTTGACACGTTGCGCAAGTGGGGGACACACATCCTCCGCTTTTTCTGGCACGCGCACTGTAGCGCCTGTCCAGTTCCTTCATAGTGAAAATACATTTTTACCCCTTGAGCCACGTGTAAAGAATCAAATCCATTCTCATATCATCCAACGGTGCGTCGATTCGCAAGCTGTCTATAAAGGACCTTCTTCTTCCTCCGTTCTCCCCTTCGCTGCGCCGCACCTCTGCTTCTATCTCTTTCCAAAATCCCCATTGCCAAAAACGCTCCTGCGCTCGTGCTTACTTCCCTACCACAGTCAATCCCACTGAATGTCGCCGCGGTCAAGGCTTACCAAGCACACCTCCCCATGGCGACGGAAGACCTGCAGTTCTCCGAGTGGGAGAGATCTAGATCTCCAATCAAGACGTGAACCTGCTCAAGAAGCTCAGGTTCATGAAGCAGGAGAAGACGTTGATCTTCCCCGGCGAGGAGAGCTACCCCACGCCACACATTGGATACCGGGTAACCTTTGTTGACCACCTCATCTGCGGCTTAGCTACTCCGATCCACGAATTTCTACGTGGATTACTCTTTGTTTATAGTCTGCAACTCCATCATCTCACCCCCAACTCCATCCTTCACATCTCTATCTTCATCACCCTCTGCAAATGTTTTCTCGGGACCCCTCCCAACTGGGGCCTGTGGAAACGCATATTCCTTGTCTGCCGCAACAACTCCCACACCACCGCCTATAATGTAGGTGGTGTAGTTATATGCGTCCGCCCAGATGTCGAATATTTTGATGTTAAGTTCCCTGACTCTGTTCAACGGTGGCACAAAAGATGGCTTTATGTCCATGAGGAGCACAATGACGCACAGGAGTACAATGTCACTCCTTTTGATGGTGGCGAGAAAATCTTTCGTCATCGTTCGTGGGACGCCGAAGCTTCTGATGAAGAGAAAACGACGACAGATGCGCTGATGAAGCGCATCCACGAACTCCAGAATACCCGCGGCAAAGAACTGTCGGGTATTCAGATTACTGCGTACTTCCTTAGGATCAGGGTGCAGCCTCTTCAGGCTCGCAAGAACCCTCTCTGGATGTATGCTAGCGCAAAAAACGTGGACCGCTTCTCCAAGGATCTTTCAGTAAAAGACTTGGAGAGGCTTGTTCGGAAGATTTCGTCACTGAGCAAGAAGGATACCATTCCATCCTCTTGTCGCGTGGAGCCGTATAGCGGCACCAACGCCCTCCCCAAGGTAAACTATTTTTTGCCCTTCCGAGTTTTGCTGACTTCCCTGGTATAACTTATTGTCGACATATCTTTTCACCTTGTAGAAACATCAAGTTTTATCTTCTCTTCCCCCCCTTCCTGAAGGCGGGGAAGTCGAGGAACGAGCCGTCGTCACCGACGATAACCAGGGCCCTTCTCGCCCTGAGAGTGAAGTCGCGGGTTCTCACAAATCCGCGGCTTCCTCTGAAAGAGAAGTTGAATCTGAGGCCTCCGAGTATACGCATTCTCTCCCTTCTGCTGCTTCTCCGATGAACAAGAAGAAAAGGGATGAGATCGCTGACTCTGGCACCTCCAAAGCGGGTAAATATCCTGTCGAAGAGACATCACCCGAAGAAGAGGGGAAAGCCTTCAACCCTTACGATGATGCTCTTGTTAGCTCATAAGTCCATGTCGCCTTTCGTATTTTTGCTATATTGCTTTTTCTGTGTATTCTCATACTATCTTTGATGCATAGTGACGACGAAGAAGAAGACCCCATTGTTAATGTGATTGCTCCCACGAGCACATCACATACCTCGGTGCTTTCCGAGACTCGCCCTGCTACCGAAGAAATCTCGCCTCCTCGGCGGGATATAGGGAACCTGACTCCTCCCGGCAGCCCCCGTGCCCCTTCGCCGAAGAGGGCGAGGGTTGATCATGTCGACGGATCAAACCTTCTGACCGGGAGTTCGTCGACTCCTTCTCTGGATGATGTAAGTGCCTTTACCACACATTTTTATTGCTGTCGAACTTTTCTTTTTCTGGCTTTCTTATCCCTTTTATTTTCCCTCAGCCTCTGATGCAAGAATTTATTCGTCTTGGTACTCAATTTGTTGGGTATCGCGACCATGCGAATAGTTTGAAAGGTACTCCTCTTATCTCTTCCTTGTCGAACAATTTTTTCCTTTGCTACTTTGTTGGAACTTTTGTCGCTATATTTTGCCAGAGGCTCTCACCATAGCTAATAAGCGCGCCGATGATCTTGCTCTCGAGCTGGCGAAGAGCGGAAAAGCTCGTGAGAAGGCTGATGACGCGTAAAGCACACGCCCGTTGGGAACCCCAAGAGGAAGGTGTGATGCGTACAGCGACAGGTTTTCCCTCAGTAAGAAACCAAGGTTATCGAACCAGTAGGAGTCAAGGAGCACGTGAAGGTTGTTGGTGACGGAGTGTAGTGCGGCGCAACACCAGGGATTCTGACGCCAACGTGGAACCTGCACAACACAATCCAAATACTTTGCCCCAACTTAACAGTGAGGTTGTCAATCTCACCGGCTTGCTGTAACAAAGGATTAAATGTATGGTGTGAAAAATGATGTTTGTATGCAAAGAACAGTAAAGAACAATGTTTGCAGTAGATTGTATTTGATGTAAAAGAATGGACCGGGATCCACAGTTCACTAGTGGTGTCTCTCCAATAAGAAATAGCATGTTGGGTGAACAAATTACAGTTGGGCAATTGACAAATAAAGAGGGCATAACAATGCACATACATATCATGATGAGTAGTGTGAAATTCAATCGAGCATTACGACAAAGTACATAGAGTCATAGACCGCTATCCAGCATGCATCTATGCCTAAAAAGTCCACCTTCTGGTTAGCATCCGCACCCCTTCCATTATTAAGTTGCAAACAACAGACAATTGCATTAAGTATGGTGCGTAATGTAATTAACACAAATATCCTTAGACAAAGCATTGATGTTTTATCCCTAGTGGCAACAGCACACTGATACGTCTCCAACGTATCCATAATTTCTGATGTTCCATGCTTGTTTTATGACAATACTTACATGTTTTGCTCGCACTTTATAATGTTTTCATGCATTTTCCGGAACTAACCTATTAACAAGATGCCGAAGTGCCAGTTCTTGTTTTCTGCTGTTTTTGGTTCCAGAAAGGCTGTTCGGGCAATATTCTCGGAATTCGACGAAACTCCAGAAAGACTCCAGGGGCGCCGCCGCCATCGCGAAACTCCAATTCGGGGGACAGAAGTCTCTGTTCTGGCACCCTGCCGGGACGGGGAAGTGCCCCCGGAAGCCATCTCCATCGACGCCACCGCCTCCATCATGCTCCGTGAGTAGTTCCCCCATGGACTACGGGTTCTAGCAGTAGCTAGTTGGTATTCTCTCCTCCATGTACTTCAATACAATGATCTCATGAGCTGCCTTACATGATTGAGATCCATCTGATGTAATCGGTGTTGTGTTTGTTGGGATCCGATGGATGATACATTATGATTAGTCTATCTATAAAGTTTGTGAAGTTATTGTTGCTGCAATCTTGTTATGCTTATGCTTGTCACTAGGGCCCGAGTGGCATGATCTTAGATTTAAGCTTTATAATTATTGCTTAGATTGTATCTACAAGTTGTATGCACATGTCGCTGTCCGGAACCAAAGGCCCCGAAGTGACAGAAATCGGGACAACCGGAGGGGATGGCGGTGATGTGAGGATCACATGTTTTCACGGAGTGTTAATGCTTTGCTCCGGTACTCTATTAAAAGGAGTACCTTAATATCCAGTAGATTCCCTAGAGGCCCGGCTGCCACCGGCTAGTAGGACAAAAGATGTTGTGCAAGTTTCTCATTGCGAGTACGTACGACTATATATGGAAAACATGCCTACATGATTAATGAATTGATGTTCTATCTTAATGCTTTATCAATCCTATCAATTGCCCAACTGTAATTTGTTCACCCAACACTTGTCACTTGTTATTGGAGAGTTACCACTAGTGTAGATCGCTGGGAACCCCGGTCCATCTCTCATCATCATATACTCGTTCTATATGTCATTGGAAGTAGTATCAACTATTTTCCGGTGCCATTGCTCCCGTGTTACTATTACTCGCTGCCGTGTTACTCGTTACTATTGCTCTCATATTACCGCTGCTTTCACATCACCCCTGTTACTAGTGCTTTTCCAGGTGCAGCTGAATTGACAACTCAGTTGTTAAGGCTTATAAGTATTCTTTACCTCCCCTTGTGTCGAATCAATAAATTTGGGTTTTACTTCCCTCGTAGACTATTGCGATCCCCTATACTTGTGGGTCATCAAGACTGTTTTCGGGCGCCGTTGCCGGGGAGGCATAGCTCTAGTCATAAGTTCACCTGGGGAGTACACTCTACCTCTCTCTCTGTTTTTATTTTATTTTATTTTGTTTTGCTTAGTTTACTTTTGTCTAGTTTATTTGTTCTTAGTTATTTCTGTCTAGTATTATTTTTCTTAGTTTACTTTTGCTTAGTTTCTTTTTGTCTTGTTTTACTTTTCTCATATACCCAAAAATCCATAAAAATTTGAAAAACCTAAAAATTAAAAACTGTTGTTATGGGAGAACCCACAACTTATTTGGACTTATAGAATATTATAATAATTATAGAGAATCAAGAACTGGTAAAGTAATGAGTGCTATGATAGAAAAATTGAATACAATTGCTAAAATTTTGCTTAAACGCCATGATATAAATTGTTGCTCTGAAGAGGATACTAAACATCTGAAATTTCAATGTGGCTTTAGTGAAGAAGTTTTAATTAAGAACTATAATTGGAATAACTATATTCATCTTGGGTTCGAAGAGGTAGAACAATTTGTCTTATTTATGGGAGCCTCTGAGATAGAATCCTTCATGGTTAAAAATTATGAAACTTGTGTTGTTTGTAAGGACCTTAAAGATTATGTCTCTTCTATCCTCAATTTTTGCAATGAAAGTTATATTGATAATCCTTATATCATTTATTATAAAGAGAGACTCATTAATGCACAAGAATGCACTCACAATTTGCAGGAACCTGTGAAAGAAGAAATTGATGAACCTGAAAGCTCATTGGATGAAAAAGAGGAGAAAATTGATGAACCTGAAAGCTCATTGGATGAAAAATAAGAGGAGAGTGATGAACAAAAGGAGGAAGAATGGATTAGCTACCCATGCCAACCTTCTAATGAGAGTAACTCTTTATCTCTTACACTATTTGATTGTCCTCCATGCTTACCAAAGGAGGTTGAATGTTATGTCCATGTGGATTCTCTTGAAATATTACCTATGAGTAAAACTTGTGAGAATAATTATGCTACTGTTATCTATGATAATCCATGCTACTTTGATAAATCTTATGATAATGCTTTGTTTGTGCCTGATGTCAAAATGCATGATACTAAAGAATTTTGCTTAGCAAATGTTTATGATAAAGCTCTAGATGATGGTCCTATGTTACTTGATAATATTAATTGTACTACTAATGAAAATGGGATTGGAGAAGTCTTGAATTTATCTAGGAGTCCCATATCTCTTGAGATTGATCAATCATCTTGTTATATTATTGATAAAAGTGGGTTTGAAAGTTTTAATCCCACTATTTTTGAGCTTGATAAAAATTATGTGTTTATGGATCATGAGAAACATGTTATATGTGATAGTTATATTGTTAAGTTTGCTCATGATGCTACTGAAAATTATTATGAGAGAGGAAAATATGGTTGTAGAAATTTGCATGGTACTAAAACACCTCTCTATATGCTTAAAATTTTGAAGTTACTCTTGTTTTATCTTCTTATGCTTGTGACTTTGTTCTTCACGAATTTATTTGTATACAAGATTCCTATGCATAGGAAGTGGGTTAGACTTAAATGTGTTTTGAATTTGCTTTTTGATGCTCTCTTTTGCTTCAACTCTTATTTCTTGCGAGTGCATCATCAAAACTGCTGAGCCCATCTTAATGGCTATAAAGAAAGAACTTCTTGGGAGATAACCCATGTGTTTATTTTGCTACTGTTTTGTTGTGTTTTGGAAGTTGTTACTACTGTATCAACCTCTCCTTATCTTTATTTTATTGCAATGTTGTGCCAAGTGAAGCCTCTAATCGAAGGTTGATACTAGATTTGGATTTCTGCGCAGAAACAGATTTCTATCTGTCACGAATCTGGGCTGTATTCTCTGTAGATAACTCAGAAAAATCTGCCAATTTACGTGCGTGTTCCTCAGATATGTACGTAACTTTCATTAGTTTTGAGTTTTCTGATTTGAGCAACAGAAGTACCTCTTTAAAATTCATCTTTACTGGCTGTTCTGTTTTGGCAGATTCTGTCTCTGTTTTTTGTATTGTCTCTTGTGGACTTTAAGCAAGGCTTTCTAGACGTGGAGAGCTGTAGCTAATATTTTATTGAGTTCTTGCAATGTGTCACTACAGGACCAAGGTGGATTCAAGTTTTTTGAGTACTAACCCCTCTAATGAAGTTTATGAGAAGTTTGGTGTGAAGGAAGTTTTCAAGGGTCAAGAGAGGAGGATGATATATGATCAAGAAGAGTGAAAAGTCTAAGCTTGGGGATGCCCCCGTGGTTCATCCCTGCATATTTCAAGAAGACTTAAGCGTCTAAGCTTGGGGATGCCCAAGGCATCCCCTTCTTCATCAACTTATCAGGTTTCTTCTATTGAAACTATATTTTTATTCGGTCACATCTTATGTGCTTTACTTGGAGCGTCTGTGTGCTTTTATTTTTGTTTTTGTTTGAATAAAGATGGATCCTAGCAATCCTTGTTTGGGAGAGAGACATGCTCCGCTTTTTCATATGAACACTTGTTCTTCGTTTTACTTTTAATGTTCAATGATAAAAGTTGAAAGCTACAACACTTATTGCTATTTGGTTGGAAACAGAAAATGCCTCATATTGTCTTGAATAATTTGATACTTGGCAATTGTTTTGAGCTCTCAAGTAGATCAGGATTAAGTTTTTTCATGTAGTTTAAACCTATTAGTGGAGAACTACTGTAGAGCTTGTTAAAATTGGTTTGCATAATTGGTCTCTCTTAAGGTCTAGATATTTTCTGGTAAAAGTGTTTGAGCAACAAGGAAGACAGTGTAGAGTATTATAATGCTTGCAATATGTTCTTATGTAAGTTTTGCTGTACCGGTTCATACTTGTGTTTGCTTCAAACAACCTTGCTAGCCCAAAGCCTTGTACTGAGAGGGAATGCTTCTCGTGCATCCAAAACCTTGAGCCAAAACCTATGCCATGTGTGTCCACCATACCTACCTACTATGTGGTATTTCCTGCCATTCCAAGTAAATACTTCGTGTGCTACCTTTAAACAATTCAAAATGCTTCTCAATTTGTGTCAATGTTTTATAGCTCATGAGGAAGTATGTGGTGTTTTATCTTTCAATCTTGTTGGGCAACTTTCACCAATGGACTAGTGGCTTCATCCGCTTATCCAATAATTTTGCAAAAAGAGCTGGCAACGGGGTTCCCAGCCCCAATTAATCACAAATAGACACTCCTCCATGGTATGTGAATGATTGGTGGGCACCCGAGGATTCGGTTAACCATGGCTTGAGAAAGCAAAGGTGGGGAGGAGTGTCATCACTAAATAAAACTAAAATAAAATAGACACTCCTTCATGGTATGTGATTGTTGGAAGGCACCCGAGGATTCGGTTAGCCATGGTTTGTGAAAGAAAAGGTTGGAAGGAGTGTCACCCAAAAATGAAAACAACATGGGAGCCGCTCTTCGAAAGTCTGTTTGGCAAGGGGGTTAGAGTGCCCACTACCATTCGTTGACAACAACAAACACCTCTCAAAATTTTACTTTTATGCTCTCTATATGATTTCAAAACTTGAAAAGCTCTAGCACATGATTTTATCCTCGCTTCCTCTGCGAAGGGCCTTTCTTTTACTTTATGTTGAGTCAGTTTACCTACTTTCTTCCATCTTAGAAGCAAACACTTGTGTCAACTGTGCATTGATTCTTACATACTTGCTTATTTGCATTCATCATATTACTTTGCGTTGACAATTATCTATGAGATATGTATGTTGAAAGTTGAAAGCAACTGCTGAAACTTAAATCTTCCTTTGTGTTGCTTCAATGCCTTTACTTTGAATTTATTGTTTTATGAGTTAACTCTTATGCAAGACTTTTGATGCTTGTCTTGAAAGTATTATTCATGAAAAGTTTTGCTATATGTTATCTATTTGTTAGCAACTATAGATCATTGCCTTGAGTCACTTCATTCATCTCATATGCTTTATAATAGTATGATCAAGGTTATGTAAGTAGCATGTCACTACAGAATTTTTTTTTTATCGTTTACCTACTCGAGGACGAGTAGGAACTAAGCTTGGGGATGCTGATACGTCTCCAACGTATCCATAATTTCTGATGTTCCATGCTTGTTTTATGACAATACTTACATGTTTTGCTCGCACTTTATAATGTTTTCATGCATTTTCCGGAACTAACCTATTAACAAGATGCCGAAGTGCCAGTTCCTGTTTTCTGCTGTTTTTGGTTCCAGAAAGGCTGTTCGGGCAATATTCTCGAAATTCTACGAAACTCCAGAAAGACTCCAGGGGCGCCGCCGGCATCGCGAAACTCCAATTCGGGGGACAGAAGTCTCTGTTCCGGCACCCTGCCGGGACGGGGAAGTGCCCCCGGAAGCCATCTCCATCGACGCCACCGCCTCCATCATGCTCCGTGAGTAGTTCCCCCATGGACTACGGGTTCTAGCAGTAGCTAGTTGGTATTCTCTCCTCCATGTACTTCAATACAATGATCTCATGAGCTGCCTTACATGATTGAGATCCATCTGATGTAATCGGTGTTGTGTTTATTGGGATCCGATGGATGATACATTATGATTAGTCTATCTATAAAGTTTGTGAAGTTATTGTTGCTGCAATCTTGTTATGCTTAATGCTTGTCACTAGGGCCCGAGTGGCATGATCTTAGATTTAAGCTTTATAATTATTGCTTAGATTGTATCTACAAGTTGTATGCACATGTCGCTGTCCGGAACCAAAGGCCCCGAAGTGACGAAATCGGGACAACCGGAGGGGATGGCGGTGATGTGAGGATCACATGTTTTCACGGAGTGTTAATGCTTTGCTCCGGTACTCTATTAAAAGGAGTACCTTAATATCCAGTAGATTCCCTAGAGGTCCGGCTGCCACCGGCTGGTAGAACAAAAGATATTGTGCAAGTTTCTCATTGCGAGCACGTACGACTATATATGAAAAACATGCCTACATGATTAATGAATTGATGTTCTATCTTAATGCTTTATCAATCCTATCAATTGCCCAACTGTAATTTGTTCACCCAACACTTGTCACTTGTTATTGGAGAGTTACCACTAGTGTAGATCGCTGGGAACCCCGGTCCATCTCTCATCATCATATACTCGTTCTATATGTCATTGGAAGTAGTATCAACTATTTTCCGGTGCCATTGCTCCTGTGTTACTGCTGCTGTGTTACTGTTGCTCTCATATTACTGTTGCTTTCACATCACCCCTGTTACTAGTGCTTTTCCAGGTGCAGCTGAATTGACAACTCAGTTGTTAAGGCTTATAAGTATTCTTTACCTCCCCTTGTGTCGAATCAATAAATTTGGGTTTTACTTCCCTCGAAGACTGTTGCGATCCCCTATACTTGTGGGTCATCACACATCCACAACCTTAGAACTTTCTGTCACTGTCCCAGATTTAATGGAGGCATGAACCCACTATCGAGCATAAATACTCCCTCTTGGAGTTACAAGTATCAACTTGGCCAGAGCCTCTACTAGCAACGGAGAGCAGGCAAGATCATAAACAACACATATATGATAGATTGATAATCAACATAACATAGTATTCCATATTCATCGGATCCCAACAAACACAACATATAGCATTACAAATAGATGATCTTGATCATGTTAGGCAGCTCACAAGATCGAACAATGATAGCACATGAGGAAAAGACAACCATCTAGCTACTGCTATGGACCCATAGTCCAGGGGTGAACTACTCACACATCAATCCGGAGGCGATCATGGTGATGAAGACTCCTCCGGGAGATGATTCCCCTCTCCGGCAGGGTGCCGGAGGCGATCTCCTGAATCCCCCGAGATGGGATTGGCGGCGGCGGCATCTCTGGAAGGTTTTCCGTATCGTGGCTCTCGGTACTGGGGTATTCGCAACGAAGGCTTTAAGTAGGCAGAATGGTAGGTTTAGAGGCGGCGCGAGGGCCCCACACAACAGGGCGGCGCGGGGCCCACCTTGGCCACGCGGCCCTGGTGTGGCGGCACCTCGTCGCCCCACTTCGTAATCCTTTCGGTCTTCTGGAAGCTTCGTGGAAAAATAAGACCCTGGGCGTTGATTTCGTCCAATTCCGAGAATATTTCCTTTGTAGGATTTCTGAAACCAAAAACAGCAGAAAACAGCAACTGGCTCTTCGGCATCTTGTCAATAGGTTAGTGCCGGAAAATGCATAAATATGACATAAAGTGTGTATAAAACATGTGAGTACCATCATAAAAGTAGCATGGAACATAAGAAATTATAGATACGTTTGAGACGTATCAAGCATCCCCAAGCTTAGTTCCTACTCGCCCTCGAGTAGGTAAACGATAACAAAGATAATTTCTGAAGTGACATGCTATCATAATCTTGATCAATACTATTGTAAAGCATATGTAATGAATGAAGTGATTCGAAGCAATGGTAAAGACAATGATTAAACAACTGAACCATATAACAAAGACTTTTCATGAATAGTACTTTCAAGACAAGCATCAATAAGACTTGCATAGGAGTTAACTCATAAAGCAATAGATTCATAGTAGAAAGTTTTGAAGCAACACAAAGGAAGATATAAGTTTCAGCGGTTGCTTTCAACTTCAACATGTTTATCTCATGGATAATTGTCAACACAAAGTAATATGATGAATGCAAATAAGCAAGTATGTAAGAATCAATGCACAGTTGACACAAGTGTTTGCTTCTAAGGTAGAAAGAAGTAGGTAAACTGACTCAACATAAAAGTAGAAGAATGGACCTTCGCAGAGGGAAGCAGGGATAAAATCATGTGCTAGAGCTTTTCAAGTTTTGAAATCATATAGAGAGCATAAAAGTAAAGTTTTAAGAGGTGTTTGTTGTTGTCAACGAATGGTAGTGGGCACTCTAACCCCCTTGCCAAGCAGACTTTCAAAGAGCGGCTCCCATGAAGGATGTTATTTCTACCACCAAGGTAGATCATCCCTCTTCTCTTTTGTTTACACATGTACTTTAGTGTGGTTTATTTTTATTTTTGGGTGACACTCCTACCAACCTTTGCTTTCACAAACCATGGCTAACCGAATTCTCGGGTGCCTTCCAACAATCTCATACCATGAAGGAGTGTGTATTTATTTTAGTTTTATTTAGAGATGACACTCCTCCCCACCTTTGCTTTCTCAAGCCATGGCTAACCGAATCCTCGGGTGCCTTCCAACATTTCACATACCATGGAGGAGTGTCTTTTTATTTTAGTTTTATTTAGAGATGACACTCCTCCCCACCTTTGCTTTCTCAAGCCATGGCTAACCGAATCCTCGGGTGCCTTCCAACATTTCACATACCATGGAGGAGTGTCTATTTGCAAAATTATGAAGGTTAATTAATTGGGGCTGGGAACCCCGTTGCCAGCTCTTTTTGCAAATTTATTGGATAAGCGGATGAAGCCACTAGTCCATTGGTGAAAGTTGCCCAACAAGATTGAAAGATAAAACACCACATACTTCCTCATGAGCTATAAAACATTGACACAAATAAGAGATAATAACTTTTGAATTGTTTAAAGGTAGAACACGAAGTATTTACTTGGAATGGCAGAAAATACCATGTAGTAGGTAGGTATGGTGGACACAAATGGCATAGTTTTTGGCTCAAGGATTTGGATGCACAAGAAGTATTCCCTCTCAATACAAGGCTTAGGCTAGCAAGGTTGTTTGAAGCAAACACAAGTATGAACCAGTACAGCAAAACTTACATAAGAACATATTGCAAGCATTATAAGACTCTACACTGTCTTCCTTGTTGTTCAAACCCTCACCAGAAAATATCTAGACTTTAGAGAGACCAATCATGCAAACCAAATGTCAATAAGCTCTACAATATTTCTTCATTAATAGGTGCAACGTACATGATGCAAGAGCTTAAACATGATCTATATGAGCACAACAATTGCCAAGTATCAATTTATTCAAGACATTATACCAATTACCACATGTAGCATTTTCTGTTTTCAACCATATAACAATTAACGAAGCAGTTTCAACCTTCGCCATGAACATTAAGAATAAAGCTAAGAACATATGTGTTCATATGCAACAACGGAGCATGTCTCTCTCCCACATAAAGAATGCTAGGATCCGATTTTATTCAAACAAAACAAAAACAAGAACATAAAGACGCTCCAAGTAAAGCACATAAGATGTGACGGAATAAAAATATAGTTTCACTAGAGGTGACCTGATAATGTTGTCGATGAAGAAGGGGATGCCTTGGGCATCCCCAAGCTTAGATGCTTGAGTCTTCTTGAAATATGCAGGGGTGAACCACGGGGGTATCCCCAAGCTTAGAGCTTTCACTCTCCTTGATCATATTGTATCATCCTCCTCTCTTGATACTTGAAAACTTCCTCCACACCAAACTCAAAACAAACTCATTAGAAGGTTAGTGCATAATCAAAAATTCACATATTCAGAGGTGACATAATCATTCTTAACACTTCTGTACATTTACACAAAGCTACTGAAAGTTAATGGAACAAAGAAATCCATCAAGCATAGCAAAACAGGCAATGCAAAATAAAAAGCAGAATCTGTCAAAACAGAACAGTCTGTAAAGACGAATTTTTCTGGGGCACTAAACTTGCTCAGATGAAAATGCTCAAATTGAATGAAAGTTGCGTACATATCTGAGTATCACTCACGTAAATTGGCAGATTTTTCTGAGTTACCTACAGAGAATAATACTCAAATTTGTGACAGCAAGAAATCTGTTTCTGCGCAGTAATCCAAATCTAGTATCATCTTTACTATCAAAGACTTTACTTGGCACAATAATGCAACAAAATAAATATAAGGAGAGGTTGCTACAGTAGTAACAACTTCCAAGACTCAAATATAAAACAAAAGTGCAGAAGTAAAATAATGGGTTGTCTCCCATAAGCGCTTTTCTTTAACGCCTTTCAGCTAGGCGCAGAAAGTGTGAATCAAGTAACATCAAGAGATGAAGCATCAACATCATAATTTGTTCTAATGATAGAATCAAAAGGTAACTTCATTCTCTTTATAGGGAAGTGTTCCATACCATTCTTGATAGGAAATTGATATTTAATATTACCTTCCTTCATATCAATAATAGCACCAACAGTTCGAAGGAAAGGTCTTCCCAAAATAATGGGACAAGATGCATTGCATTCAATATCCAAGACAACAAAATCAACGGTGACAAGGTTAGTTTTAACCGTAATGCGAACATTATCAATCCTCGCCAAAGGTTTCTTTGTAGAATTATCAGCAAGATTAACATCCAAATAACAATTTTTCAATGGTGGCAAGTCAAGCATATTATAGATTTTCTTAGGCATAACGAAATACTTGCACCAAGATCACATAAAGCATTACAATCAAAATCATTGACCTTCATCTTAATGATGGGCTCCCAACCATCTTCCAACTTCCTAGGAATAGAAGTCTCAAGTTTTAATTTCTCTTCTCTAGCTTTTATGAGAGCATTTGTAATATGTTTTGTAAAGGCCAAATTTATAGCACTAGCATTAGGACTTCTAGCATGTTTTTGTAAGAACTTTATAACTTCAGAGATGTGACAATCATCAAAATCTAAACCATTATGATCTAAAGCAATGGGATCATTGTCCCCAATATTTTGAAAAATTTCAGCAGTTTTATCACTAGCAGTTTCAGCAGTTTTAGCAGCTTCAGGCAGTTTTGCACGCTTTGCATTAGAAGTAGAAACATTGCCAACACCAATTATTTTACCATTGATAGTAGGAGGTGTAGCAACATGTGAAGCATTAGCATTACTAGTGGTGGTAATAGTCCATACTTTATCTACATTATTCTCTTTAGCATTTTCTTCTTTTTCCCACCTAGCACGCAATTCAGCCATCAATCTAATATTTTCATTAATTCGAACTTGGATGGCGTTTGCTGTAGTAACAATTTTATTATCATTATCCTCGGGTTTAGCAGCCATTTTGTTGATTAAAGAAGATTGCGACGCAGACATGTATGAGATTCGGTTTTCATCATTTGAAAGCTTAGTTCATTCAAAGTTTTAGTAAACAATTGATTTTGCTCATATTGTGATTGCATAAAGCTCTTAGTAGCTCTTTCAATTTCTAACATCTTTTCCTCATTAGGCGAAACAGATCTACCATAAGAATTACCATAATCATTACCACTAGCAGGATATGACCTATAGTTGTTGTTACCAAAATTATTCCTATTAGCATTGTTGTTGAAATTATTATTTTTAATGAAGTTTACATCAACATGCTCTTCTTGAGCAACCAATGAAGCTAACGGAACATTATTAGGATCAACATTAGATCTACCATTCACAAGCATAGACATAATAGCATCAATCTTATCACTCAAGGAAGAGGTTTCTTCAACAGAATTTACCTTCTTACCTTGTGGAGCTCTTTCCGTGTGCCATTCAGAGTAATTAATCATCATATCATCAAGAAGCTTTGTTGCGGCGCCTAAAGTGATGGACATAAAAGTACCTCCAGCAGCTGAATCCAATAGGTTCCGCGAAGAAAAATTCAGTCCTTCATAAAAGGTTTGGATGATCATCCAAGTAGTCAGTCCATGGGTAGGGCAAATTTTAACCAAAGATTTCATTCTTTCCCATGCTTGGGCAACATGCTCATTATCCAATTGCTTAAAATTCATTATGCTACTTCTCAAAGATATAATTTTAGCAGGGGGATAATATCTACCAATGAAAGCATCCTTACATTTAGTCCATGAATCAATACTATTCTTAGGCAAAGATAGCAACCAATCTTTAGCTCTTCCTCTTAAGGAGAAAGGAAACAATTTTAATTTTATAATGTCACCATCTACATCCATATACTTTTGCATTTCACAAAGTTCAACAAAGTTATTATGATGGGCAGCAGCATCATCAGAACTAACACTAGAAAATTGCTATCTCATAACAAGATTCAGTAAAGCAGGTTTAATTTCAAAGAATTCCGCTGTAGTAGCAGGTGGAGCGATAGGTGTGGATAAGAAATCATTATTATTTGTGCTAGTGAAGTCACACAACTTAGTATTTTCAGGAGTACCCATTTTAGCAATAGTAAATAAAGAAAACTAGATAAAGTAAATGCAAGTAGCTAATTTTTTTTTGTGTTTTTAATATAGAGAACGCAAACAAGACAGTAAATAAAGTAAAGCAAGTAACTATTTTTTTTTGTGTTTTGATATAAGAAAACAAACAAAGCAGTAAATAAAATAAAGTAAAGCAAGACAAAAACAAAGTAAAGAGATTGGAAGTGGGAGACTCCCCTTGCAGCGTGTCTTGATCTCCCCGGCAACGGCGCCCAAAAAACTGTCTTGATGACGCGTAAAGCACACGCCCGTTGGGAACCCCAAGAGGAAGGTGTGATGCGTACATCGGCAGGTTTTCCCTCAGTAAGAAACCAAGGTTATCGAACCAGTAGGAGTCAAGGAGCACGTGAAGGTTGTTGGTGACGGAGTGTAGTGCGGCGCAACACCAGGGATTCCGGCGCCAACGTGGAACCTGCACAACACAATCCAAATACTTTGCCCCAACTTAATAGTGAGGTTGTCAATCTCACCGGCTTGCTGTAACAAAGGATAAAATGTATGGTGTGGAAAATGATGTTTGTATGCGAAGAACAGTAAAGAACAATGTTTGCAGTAGATTGTATTCGATGTAAAAGAATGGATCGGGGTCCACAGTTCACTAGTGGTGTCTCTCCAATAAGAAATAGTATGTTGGGTGAACAAATTACAGTTGGGCAATTGACAAATAAAGAGGGCATAACAATGCACATACATATCATGATGAGTAGTGTGAAATTCAATCGGGCATTACGACAAAGTACATAGACCGCTATCCAGCATGCATCTATGCCTAAAAAGTCCACCTTCAGGTTAGCATCCGCACCCCTTCCAGTATTAAGTTGCAAACAACAGACAATTGCATTAAGTATGGTGCGTAATGTAATCAACACAAATATCCTTAGACAAAGCATTGATGTTTTATCCCTAGTGGCAACAGCACATCCACAACCTTAGAACTTTCTGTCACTGTCTCAGATTAAATAGAGGGATGAACCCACTATCGAGCATAAGTACTCCCTCTTGGAGTTACAAGTATCAACTTGGCCAGAGCCTCTACTAGCAACGGAGAGCATGCAAGATCATAAACAACACATATATTATAGATTGATAATCAACATAACATAGTATTCCATTTTCATCGGATCCCAACAAACACAACAAGTAGCATTACAAATAGATGATCTTGATCATGTTAGGCAGCTCACAAGATCGAACAATGATAGCACATGAGGACAAGACAACCATCTAGCTACTGCTATGGACCCATAGTCCAAGGGTGAACTACTCACACATCAATCCGGAGGCGATCATGGTGATGAAGAGTCCTCCGGGAGATGATTCCCCTCTCCGGCAGGGTGCCGGAGG
This sequence comes from Lolium rigidum, assembly GCF_022539505.1. Classification (NCBI taxonomy): domain Eukaryota; kingdom Viridiplantae; phylum Streptophyta; class Magnoliopsida; order Poales; family Poaceae; genus Lolium; species Lolium rigidum. Next base: position 216,755,928 of record NC_061508.1, on the reverse strand, counting down.
CGATCTCCTGAATCCCCCGAGATGGGATTGGCGACGGTGGCGTCTCTGGAAGCTTTTCCGTATCGTGGCTCTCGGTACTGGGGTATTCGCAACGAAGGCTTTAAGTAGGCGGAAGGGTAGGTTTAGAGGCGGCGCGAGGGCCCCACACAACATGGCGGCGCGGGGCCCACCTTGGCCGCTTGGCCCTGGTGTGGCGGCGTCTCGTCGCCCCACTTCTTAATCCTTTCGGTCTTCTGGAAGCTTCGTGGAAAAATAAGACCCTGGGCGTTGATTTCGTCCAATTCCGAGAATATTTCCTTTGTAGGATTTCTGAAAACAAAAACAGCAGAAAACAGCAATTGGCTCTTCGGCATCTTGTCAATAGGTTAGTGCCAGAAAATGCATAAATATGACATAAAGTGTGTATAAAACATGTGAGTATTATTATAAAAGTAGCATGGAACATAAGAAATTATAGATACGTTTGAGACGTATCAAAGGCTGAACTAGACGCTGCCTCAGTTGAGGGTCTTCGAAAAAGACTCCATGACGCTGAAAACGCCTTAAGTGAACACACAGCCGAACAACTCGCTCGTGAAGGTGAAATCGCCGCTCACTTGGAGTCGCAGAATCGACGCTTTGTCAGTAAGTACCAGTCACTTTTCTCGAGTTGTCTCTAGCATTAATTTTTGCGTATACTTGTTAGTAACCTGGAGTTTGCTTCAGCAGGGCAGACGAGCCAGGAATATGAACTTGAAAAGCCCGATGATGACCGTCTCCTCGACGCCCTTTCTCTCCTCGAAATTTATAGAGATGAAGTGCGCCAGAGCATCTCTGATGCCAGGGCGGCATTTTCGCGGATTTTCCCCTACTTCTTCCCGAAGATAGACGAGCCCAACACCTTTGCTGCGCTTAAAAAGTGCTTCATCCTGAAGGAAGATCTTGGGCTAGCTCTTCGGCAAGAAAATCTGAAGATTGGCGTTGAAGGCACCATTGCTTTGGTTGCCGAGAGCCAACAAAGCGTCGACTGGGCGAAGGTTGGTGACGTGAAGAAGATGTAGACGAAAAGGTGGCAGTCTTTGATTAAGGCTGCCAAACCGAGCTCGAAGAAAATCCTCTCCTTACTCGGCTACAAACCAACTCCTTCCCCTAGTTCTGCAAAGCCGGAGGTCAAGTAGACCATCTTGTCCCTGCTTTTTTCCTTTTTTCTTCCTCTTTTATTACTGTCGCCGTAGTAGCTTTTGCGATAGCGTATCATTGGTTCACTAGGAACCCTCTATTTTGTAATGCTGATGTAAATATAAACATGAATCAATGGAGTGCTATTATGCCAAATTATTGATGTCGATATTTTCTTTCCAGTTGGTTTTTGACAACTATACCGCGGCTCCTCGTTCCTCAAATGCCTTGCCTGCTTCTTCCTTCTCGAAGAAAACTTCCGCTGATAATCTCAATGAGGATTCTTCGAGTGCTGATCCAGGACAGGATTTGACCGAACTGCGACAACAGCTACAGGCGACGAAGAAACAGGCTCTCGTGATAATGGAGCAATCTCGAAGATCCTCCGAGAAGGAAAAACTTGCTCTTCAACAGGCTCAGGAGGCCTTGGCAGTGAAGGAAGCCGCGGTTACTGAAGCTGCAAAAGCTACTTCGTGGGAAGATTATATGCTTCAACTGATAAATGACTCTAGCTTGGATATGGCGGGTACACTTCCTGAATTTGACCTTTTTCAACTGTTATCCTTCTTGTTTTCTACTTCCCGCTGATGCTGGATAGGGTCTTTTTTGGATACTGCTGCCAAAGATCAGCGTGTTGAAGCTAGGTCCAATGTGCTTCTCAAACTTGCACTGGAACATGGTTCTAACTTTTGGGCTACACCTGAACGTACCCAACAAATCGTCAGATTTCAAGACCGCGCAAGTCAAGTCCGCGATTTTCTTGGTTTCTACACAAGGACATTAGCTTTGGTTTATAACACCAAGTTTCCTCACAATTCCCCGCAAGAAACTCTTTCTACTCTGATGGACAAATTCCGGGATGCTCCTCGAATCCACGAATTTGTGCGGGCCCAACTGACTGCTGGAGCAAGATTTGCTATGATTATGTTGCAGGTCTGTTATCCGAAGTTAGACATGACCAAAATTGTCGCTAAATGTCAAGCCAAACTAGCTAGGAGGATGAGCAACATCGACAAAATCAACGATGTTGTGACCCCTGTAGCCGAAGAGATGATGGATGAATTACATCGGCTAGATGTCGAATTCTTCGTAAGAGGTAGCTATGCTGAACATAGGACTCGTGCTGCAAACAATGAGAGAGTAAACATAGATGATATAATAGGTGATAACTGAAAGTTTCTTTTTTCTTGTCGAATTTTTCTTGATAGTGAGGATATATATATCGTAAGCACAATCTATATTGTAAAACAGCTAATACATTTTTTTTTTCTTTCATCAAGCCCCCGAGCTTTTTGTTGACCAGTGTTTATATCATTATTGGTTTGCGAGCTATTTTTGCGCCGGGGCAAATAACTATATTTTGCGGAAATTTATATGGATATTGTTATCGCGGGTCATGAGCCCCCGAGCTTGTCGATGAAAAAGATGTATATCAACAATATCTTTACTATATTGTAGCACCGCGAGTCCGCCTTGATGACCCAGAAGTATAGGGGGTGTATCGTAGTACTTTCGATAAATAATAGTGTCGAACCCAACGAGGAGCAGAAGGTGTTGACAAGCAGTTTCGATGAAGGATTCACTGTAAATTCTCACAGACAAGTATTCAGGGGGTTTTGATATAGCAGATAAATAAAATACAAGTAAGTAAAATGTGAGAGTAATAATTGCAGCGAGTGGCCCAATCCTTTTTAGCACAAAGTACAAGACGGTTTGTTTACTTATGATGACCAAACATTCTTGAGGACACACGGGAATTTAGTCTAGTGCTTTCGCTTCATATAGTTGATTAATCTTCATTGTTTTGATAAGTGTTGTGTGGGTGAACCTATGCTAATGCACCGCCCTTCCTAGGACTAATACATACTTGTGATTAAACCCCTTGCAAGCATCCACAAATACAAGAAAGTAATTAAGATAAATCTAACCACAACCTTAAACTGCGAGATCCTGCTATCCCTCCCGCATCGATATACCAATGGGGGTTCGAGTTGCTTGTCACTCCGGCAACCCCACAATTAGCAAACGAATACAATATGCATTCCCCTAGGCCCATAAAGGTGAAGTATCATGTAGTCGATGTTCACATGACACCACTAGAAGAATAACACCACAACTTAAATATCAAACCATTAAATATTACTCAACATAGTTCACTACTAACATTTAGACTTCACCCATGTCCTCAAGAACTAAACGAACTACTCACAAGACATCATATGGAACATGATCAGAGGTGATATGATGATGGATAAAAATCTGAACATAAACCTTAATTCAACGGTTTCACTCAATAGCATCAATAACAAGGAGTAATCAACACCGGGAGAGTTTTCCCTATGAAATAATCAAGATTCAACCCTAGATGTTACAGTGGAGACGTGGTGTAGCGGTGGAGATGACGGTGACGGTGGTGGAGATGATGATGATGATGATCCCAATGAAGTCCAGCTCGATGACGGTGACGATGGCGACGATTTCCCCCTCCGGGAGGGAATTTCCCCGGCGGATTTCAGCCTGCCGGAGAGCTCTTTTCTCTCTGGTGTTTTCCGCCCCGCAGAGGCGGCTGTGTCTATTCGCGATCCTCCCCAGCACCTTAGGGTTTCAGGTCGATGAAGTACGCAAAAGAGAGACAGCCGAGGGGGGGTTGCGGGACCCCTCCCCACAAGGCGGCGCGACTAGGGTGGAGCCCGCGCCGGCCTATGGGGGGCCCATGGCGGCCCTCCTCGGCCCCTCCTTTTGGCTGGCTCCTTCTTCTGGAGAAATAAGACTTTCGGTGTATTTTCCATCAATTGTTGATCTTCAGAAATATTGTATCCTGATGGTGCTTTTTCCAGCAGAATCCTGACTCTGGTGAGTAATTCTCCAATAATCATGAAACATGCAAAATAGGTGAAATAACATAAGTATCATCTCTAAATATGAAATATATCAATGAATAACAGTAAATCATGATATAAAATAGTGATGCAAAATGGATGTATCATGCCTCATTAAAAACCTTTCAGCCCCACTCGGTGCCCTGAAAGGAAAAGAGTGCGTCTGAAAACTCGTGGGAGTTTCAGTAGATTGTATGTTTACATAGAGGACTATATTTCGATTTAGGCGTAGAAACACCTAAGCTGCGCCACGTTCCAAGGATTTTATTCTTCGATCCCTGTCTTCTTGTCCTTTATCATGTATGCTCCTCCTTCAATTACTTCTGTGACGATGTACGGGCCTATCCATGGCGACTTGAGTTTTTCATGGCTGTTTTGCGTAAGCCGAAGAACTAGGTCGCCTACCTGGAAAGACCGTGGTCGCAAACATCGACTGTGGTAGTTTTTCAGATCTTGCTGGTATTTGGTGACCCTTGACAATACCTCGTCTCGAGCTTCGTCGAGTGCATCAACATCATCTTCCAGTGCTTTTCTTGAGGTTTCTTCGTTAAATTCTGCCACTCTCGGGGAATTGTGTTCTATCTCTATCGGCAACACTGCCTCAGCTCCATGGACTAGAAAGAACGGAGTTTCTTGTGTCGCTGTATTTCGTATGCTCCACAACACGCTCGGCAACTCTTCTAGCTAAGTATGTCGAGCTTTTTCCAATGGTGTCAACAAGCGCTTCTTGATGCCATTGCAGATGATCTCGTTTGCCTTTTCAGCCTGACCATTGGTTTGCGGGTGCACCACTGAGGAAAATTGTAGTTTCATGCCCACCTCTGCGCAATGCCTTGAATTCCTTGGATGTGAAGTTACTGCCATTATCTTTAACAATGCTATGAGGAACTCCAAATCGAAAAACGACAGTCTTGATGAATTTGATTGTCGACGCTGCATCTGGCGAATTTATCAGCTTCGCTTCGATCCACTTTGTGAACTTATCGACAGCTACGAGCATGTACTCGTATCCTCCTGGCCATGCCTTGTGTAATTTTCCCACCATATCAAGACCCCATTGAGCAAAGGGCCATGAAAATGGTATTGGCATCAACTCCGCTGCCGGAGAATGAGGTTTCGCGGCAAACCTTTGACAGGCATCACAAGTACGTACTATGTCCTTTGCATCTTCGATTGCTGTTAGCCAGTAAAATCCTGCTCTGAAGACTTTGGCTGCTATAGCTCGACTACTCGCGTGGTGTCCACATACTCCTTCGTGCACATCTTTTAATAGCAATCGACCTTCCTCGGGTGTGACGCACCGCTGCAGGACTCCCGATATACTCCGCTTATAGAGTTCTCCCTTAACCACGGTGAAAGCCTTGGATCGTCGAATAACTCGCCTTGCTTCTACTGGGTCCTCAGGTTTTTCTTTCCTTAGGATATATGCGATGTATACCTGCATCCAAGGAACTTCCACTACCATCACTTCATGTGATTCTTCGTCACCGCCCGATGTGCTTTCCTACGATACCGCCAAAGCCCCCGAGTCTTTCTCAACCTTCTCTTTCTTCTTTGTTTGTTTCTTGACCTTAGTTGACCGTTCACTTATCTCCTCCTAAAATACACCAGGTGGCATTGCCAAACATTGTGACCCGATGTTTGCGAGAACATCGGCTTCATCATTGCTAAGTCTACTGATATGATTCACTTCACACCCGTCAAAAAGCTTCTCTAGTTCATTGTACACCTCCTTGTATCCTATCATACTATCATTGACTGCGTCACACTGATTCATCACCTGTTGAGCCACTAGTTGGTAGTCGCCGAAAATGTTTAATCGGGTTGCACCACAGGCTTTCGCCATCTTCATCCCGTGTATCAGTGCCTCGTACTGCGCTTCATTGTTGGACGCATTGGGGAACGTCATCCGTAGCACGTACTTCATTTTATCTCCTTGCGGTGAAATCAATATCACGCCTGCTCCAACTCCTTCTAGCCTTTTGGACCTGTCAAAGTTCATAGTCCAAAGTCTCGATAAGTCTGTGGGTCCCGTATTTTGCAACTCCATCCACTCTGCGATGAAGTCTGGTAAGATTTGCGACTTTATTGCTTTTCTTTTTTCATATGTAATGTCCCTACGGGAAAGCTCTATTCCCCAAAGGGAGACACGACCCGTAGCTTCGGGGTTGTTCAACATATTGGACAGAGGTGCCTCATTGACCACTATAATCGGATGTTCGAAAAATAGTGCCGCAATTTTCTTGCGGTTGTGAATACTCCATATGCTAACTTTTGGTACTGCGGGTACCTCTGTTTTGAAGGCGATAAAACTTCACTGATGAAGTATACCGGTCGCTGGACTCCATGGAGTTTTCCTTCTTTCTCTTGTTCCACTACTAATACTGTGCTGACCACCTGAGGTGTGGCCGCGATATACAACAGGAGAGGCTCCTTTTCCTTGGGCGCCACCAAAATTGGTGGTGTCGAGATTGTGCGTTTGAGATCTTCAAAAGCTCTATCTGCTTCTTCGTTCCACTCGAACTTTTCTCCCTTTTTGATCAAAGTGTAGAACGGTAACGCCTTTTCCCCCAACCTGGCGACGAATCTGCTCAAAGCCGCGACTCGCCCCGTTAGCTGTTGTATTTCTTTGAGCTTTGTTGGCTTCCTCATTGTTATGATGGCCTGGATTTTCTCCGGGTTGGCCTCGATCCCTCTTGCTGACACCAGAAACCCGAGAAGTTCCCCAGCAGGAACGCCAAAAGAGCACTTCGTCGGGTTCAGCTTGAGGCAGAATTTTTCGAGGTTGTCGAAAGTTTTTTTGAGATCGTTGATCAGGGTTGACCCTTTCTTTGTCGTTATCATGACGTCGTCGATGTATACTTGAATATTCTTGCCAATCTGGGTGGCAAGGCACTTCTGCATCATCCGCTGATATGTTGCTCCCGCGTTTTTCAACCCGAAAGGCATTGTTCTATAGCAGAACACTCCATAGGGTGTTATAAAAGCTGTTTTGACCTCATCTTCTTCTTTTAAGCGGATCTGGTTGTAACAAGAATACGCGTCCAGGAAGGAAAGACGTTCACAACCTGCCGTGGAGTCGATAATTTGATCGATTCTTGGGAGGGGAAAGTGATCCTTTGGACAATGTTTATTGAGACACGTGAAGTCGACACACATGCGAAGGACTTCTGTGTTTTTCTTCGGGACCAGCACTGGGTTAGCTACCCACGTGGCCTCTGTGTGCAACTCTTTGATGAACCCAGCTTCTCTGAGTCAATTTATTTCCGATAGCATAGCCTCGCGGTTTGGTTCCGAGAAACGCCGCAAAGGTTGTCTGATTGGCTTGGCCAATGTATCCAAGTTTAGCGGGTGCTCGGCAAGTTCCCTGGGTACTCCTGGCATGTCTGCTGGACACCATGCGAAGATTTCCCAGCGCTCACGGAGGAACTCGACGAGCGCGCTTTCCTATGCGAGGTCCATATTTGTGGCGATAGCTGTCGTCTTCTTGGGATCCGTCGGGTGGATTTGCATTTCTTTCGAATTTTTCGTAGTGTCAAAAGTTTGCTCCTTCAATGGCCCCCCTCCGTCAGGCAGCACATCGTAATCAGTTGTTAGCTTGGACGCCATGTACTCCGCTTGCATCCCGAAGGTTTCTGACAGTCGATGAAAATCCTTGTCGCACTTATCCACTAGCGCGAAACTGTCTTTTACTGTAATTGGGCCTATGGGTCCAGGGAGTCGCCACAATAAGTATGTGTAATGTGGTACCGCCACAAACCTGGCATACGCGGGTCGTCCCAGTAAAGTGTGGTACTGTGATGGAAAATCCACGATTTCAAACTCCAGCCTTTCTACCCTGTAGTTTTCTCGGGTTCCAAACTGAACGTCGAGATTGATCTTCCCCAACGGATAATTTGGTATGTCTGGTGTAATGCCATGAAAGCGTGTGTCGGTTGGTTTCAAGTTCGCCAGGGATATGTTCATCTTCCTCAATGTATCTGCATACATGAGGTTTAAACTACTGCCTCCATCTATGAATACTCGTGAGACGTCAAATCCTGCAAGCACTGCTGGTAAGATTAAAGCTGATTGCCCTGGTCGAGGAACTTGCTGCGGATGGTCCGCTATAGTGAAGCCAATATCTTGTCTCGACCAATTCAGGTACTCTATTGTTGGTGGAGGCATCTTCTCTGCCATGAAGACTTGTCGCGAAATTACTTTTTGAGGCCGGTTGGATGGTCTTGCCTTCTGAATCATCGAGACCGCGTCTCCATTGGTATCGATATAAGGAGGTGGGTGTGGTGCTGTCGCTATTTGTAACTGGTGTCGGTTTGCATCCGTGATCACGGGAGGAGGTGGAAGGTGAATCTCACTTCTTGGCGCCTGAGGGTTCCTACTTGCTGCCCGCGCATTGGCATGCCCCGCAAATCTTTTCAGCGCCTGGAAGGTTTGGCAATCCTTTTGCAAATGTCCTGACTGCCTTTTCCCGTTGTTGTCGAGATAAAAGTGCATCTGACATGGTCTGTTCATCATATCTTCGGGAGATATATACGGCCTCTGGAACCTTGGACCATTATTTTGTCTGTTGGGACGGGAACCGTCCTTGTAGTCGCTGCGTTGCTCGCCGCTTTTTTGATAATAATCGCGATTGTTTCCTCCACTATTTCCTCGAAATCCAGCCGATATTTGGCCGGGAGCATCATAATCTGAGAACTGTCGAGAGAATCATCGTCTATTTTGAAAGTTTCGACTGCGGTCTTCCTCAGGCGACCTGTGCCGTTTGTTGTGAACATCATCTTCTCCATCCGCCCATCTATTCGCTATTTCCATGAGTGCTGCTATTGTCTTTGGGTTGGTTTTTCCCAAATCCTCGACGAAGTCCCTCCTTCGAATACCAGCAACAAATGCATCTAGCGCTCTCTCATCAGATATATTTTCTGCCGAGTTTTTGATGATGTTCCACCTCTGGATATACGTTCTCATTGACTCGTCGTATTTCTGGCTGCAAGCCCTCAGCTGCTCTAATGATGCAGGTTTCTTGCATGTGGATCGAAAATTCTTTACGAATATATCCTCGAAACTTTCCCAGATGTCGATAGACCCAGGAGGCAGCTTCTTTATCCACGATCGTGCGGCACCACTCAAATGTACTTGAATACTCTGCATGGCTGTTGCTCTAGTTCCACCCACTAACTTTACCGTCTCGAGATAATCAACTAGCCAATCCTCAGGATCTTGTGATCCATCGAATTTTTTGTAATTATCGGGTAGCTTAAACCCTGATGGAACTCGAGTTCTGCGGACTCGTCTTGTAAAGCACGGGAGTCCGCACATATCTTCTTCATCAACCTCTGGTGAGTGTCGACGTTCCCTTCTTTCCTGTCGCGCTCTGTCTACTCTTGCTTGCGTTGTTGTGTCTCTTGCCCCACTTGTTCTCGCAGGATTTTGCACCGCTGCAGCAGGTCGTGGACTATTTTGCCTTGCAGGTCCTTCGGGAGGCGTATTTGCGAACGCTGTTCCCATGGCTCCAACTCCTGCCATGGCCATGTTATATAACGCTTCTCTTGGATCTCCGGGAGGTGGCCTGGATGATAGGATGAAAGCTTGTGTCGCCATGTATCCAGCTTCTGGTGTTTTGGGAATAATATTCCCCCTCGTATCGATCGACATAAAGGACATGTCGAGGTTTTGAACTAAATTCTCCCTGTCAGCCTCAGGTATATTTTGCAGCCGAGATCTTGCTCTATTTCGAGCTGCTCTGTGTATCTCCCGAAGTACCTGATTGTCGGCTGAGCTCTGCCCTTCTTCGGCTTGACGCGGAAGCTGCCTCCTTTCTTCTATTAAGCTCAGCAGTTTGCTTTTCTAGTTCTCGTCTAGCACGGGCGAGTCTATATTGGTATGCTTGCAACTCTTCCGCCGTAGCAGTTGTATTCATTGGTTCTGTACCGTCCATGGCTCTTGCGGCTCTGTCCCAAGCCGCTTGTGGGAGTTGCACCCTTAAACGCGGTGTAGGCTCGACATATTTGGTGCCTAAACCTCGCATGAGATCAGCGGGATCGACGTATGGATTTCCCACATCATCGAAAGCCTCTGAAGTCTCCTCCGCGCGACTTGCTTCTCCAACTACATAAATTTGATGGTATTTTGAAGTTGTATCTTTGATGGGATTGGTGATACCGTCGTATAGATCGGTGAAGACCTCCCGAACAGAGACAGATATGTCGAAGAAGTTGTAGCTGTCGACGTTGTCTGAGTCGCTGCTTATATTGGAGTCCGCAAACGACCTGAAGGACATGCCTCCAAAGATCTTGACAAGTTATCCGCTTGTGGACGATTTGTTGAAGCGCGGCGATGAGATTTCCTCGGTGTCGATCTTGAACGTTGATGATGATCCCGAAAAATCGGAATCCACTGCCGACGATCCCGACGAAACCGGAATCTCGAGACGATGCGACCCTTATTTTCCGACGCGGAAGTGGAACTTCCCGAACGTCATTTCCATGGGCTCCTCCAGATACGCATATGCATCCACACGGGAGGGCGGGTGAGGAACAAAATCAACTAGATCAGTTTCGATCCGTTTACCTCTGTCCATTGCGTTGCTTCCCACCGAAGATGTCGACGATGTTGAGCGTGCCATCGAGATCAGATCCTTGTCGCCTCTAGTCCCCACAGACGGCGCCAATTGACAAGGTATCGACTTGTCAATGCCTACAAGTTGTAGACTAGGGTTTCGTTGGAAGTAGAGGGCAAGTAGATCTCGAGGGTTTCAGCCGGAAAAGTACTTGACTGCTTATGAAAACTAGGGTTGTGTTGACAATGATCCGATCCTCTCTTTGCCCCTCGACTCCCCCTTATATAGGAGGCGGAGCCGAGGGTTTTCGTATTACACAAGTTACAGAGTTCGGGAGACAATCTGAGTCCGTCCCGTAGTAATTACAAGTCAAGATTCCTAATACAATTCTATCTTTCCAAACTCTCTCCTAACTGGGATTCCGAACTTCATAATCTTCGGGTCGTGGGCCTTCAGTAAAACCCCTGGTACCTTCTTCGACAGGCCCATTGGGGATGCCTATGTCAATAGCACCGAATTTCAGCCTGGGGAGTCCAACGGCTGGAGATGCTCTAAATACCGGTGGACACACAAAAATTACATCCATTCCAAACAGGCCCTAAGGGGTAAAATTACAACCATTCCAAACAGTACAAGGGAGGAGGTGCCCAGGCTTTGCTAGGCAACCAGGCGACGCTTCAAGTCACTCTCCCGCCGGATAAGACGTGCCCAGAACACAAGCCAGTCGCCACTAGGAGAGCTCGGAGGTGATTTCACTAGTGGAAAATAGGGCTTTCGTCCAGGCCTTTTGTCGCGGCCCCGTCTGGAGCCGCAAGAATTGGCCTGGCCACGTCGCCCCGAAACTAGCTGGAGGGTGCGAGGCCTTTTGTCGCGGCCTTTTATCGTGGGTCATGCCACGGCGCGCGACAAAAGGGTATGAGGCTTTTCTGCGGCCTGCCGGCACCCCTTTTGTCGCGGGTGGTGGCACGACCCACGACAAAAGGTCCAGACCTATATATACAGCCAGCCCCCCACCTCCCTACATTTTTTTTTCTTGGTGGTGAAAGGTGGAGGTTTATGCTAGCTCTTTTTTTCTTCATGTGCACAAGAGGCGTTTGATGAAATGTTTGTGAGGATGCCACTTGATTTTATTTGATAAGATTTCTTATCTTTTTTATCCTAAAAGGTTAGCAATTATTTTCTCGTATACATAGTCCGCACAATACTAATTTTAGCATGGTGATTGCATCTGATACATAATTGTACTTATGGTGCAGATGAGTCATCCATGGATGTACGGTAACCGATGCGCTCCTGCTTTCATAGAGGACGTGAAATCTTTCCTGCTGGTGGCCGAGGCCAACAAGTCGAAGCAGGGTTTTATTTGGTGTCCATGTCTAAAATGTAAGAATGAGATGGATTACTCTTGCTCAAGAGACATTAAGAGCCACCTGCTTATGTATGGATTCATGTCCGGCTATAATGTTTGGACCAAGCACGGAGAAGAAGGGGTTATGATATGGAAGACAACGATGAAGAAGAAGATAACTATGAAAAGTACCGATCTATGTTCTCTGATTATGATGATACCACAATGGAAGACAATGAAGAAGAAGAAGGAGGTGAAGAACGTGCACAAGATGAGCCTGGTGATGATGATCTTCATCGGGCCATTTCTTATGCAAGGAGAGACTGTGGCACAGATAACGAGAGGTTGCAGTTCGACAAGATGTTAGAGTACCACCAAAATTTGTTGTACCCAGGTTGTGAAGATGGGCAGAAAAAGCTAGGTAGCATATTGGAATTGCTGAAATGGAAGGCAGAGACCGGTGTGACTGACTCGGGATTTGAAAAATTGCTGATAATATTGAGGAAGCTGCTTCCAAGAAAGAACGAATTGCCCGCCAGTACGTATGAAGCAAAGAAGCTTGTCTGCCCTCTAGGATTAGATGTGCAGAAGATACATGCATGCATTAATGACTGTATCCTCTACCGCGGTGAGAAGTACGAGAATTTGAATAAATGCCCGATATGCGGTGCATTGCGGTATAAGATCAGAAGAGATGACCCTGGTGATGTTGAGGGCGAGCCACCTAGGAAGAGGGTTCCTGCGAAGGTGATGTGGTATGCTCCCATAATACCACGGTTGAAACGTTTGTTCAGAAACAAAGAGCATGCCAAGTTGTTGCGATGGCACATGGAAGAACGTAAGAAAGACGCGATGTTGAGGCACCCCGCTGATGGTCGGCAGTGGAGAAACATCGAGAGAGAGTTCCCAGATTTTGCAGGTGAGGCAAGGAACTTGTGGTTTGGTCTAAGTACAGATGGCATGAATACTTTTGGGGATCAGAGCTGCAGCCACAGCACCTGGCCCGTGACTCTATGTATCTACAACCTTCCTCCTTGGTTGTGCATGAAGCAGAAGTTCATTATGATGCCAGTGCTTATCCAAGGCCCAAAGCAGCCCGACAACGATATTGATGTGTACCTAAGGCCATTAGTTGATGAACTTTTGGAGTTGTGGGCCGAACCAGGTGTACGTGTGTGGGATGAGCACATCGAACAAGAATTTGACCTACGAGCGTTGCTATTCGTAACCATCAATGATTGGCCTGCTCTTAGTAACATTTCAGGACAGACGAACAAGGGATAAAATGCATGCACACACTGTTTAGATGAGACTGAAAGTAAATATTTGGGAAAAAGTAGGAAAAATGTGTACCCGTACAATCGCCGTTTTCTTCCACGCATGCATGCGTTGAGGAAAAAAGGCAAGCATTTCAGTGGCGAGGCAGAACACCGTCCGAGGCTTGTCGCCCATAGTGGTGCTGATGTATTTGACATGGTCAAGGATTTAAATGTTATCTTTGGAAAGGGTCCAGGCAGTCGACCTGTTCCGAAAGACGCTGACGGACACGTGCCCATGTGGAAGAAGAAATCTATTTTTTGGGAGCTAGAATATTGGAAAGTCCCGAAAGTCCGTTCTGCAATCGACGTGATGCACCTGACCAACAATGTTTGTGTGAATATTCTAGGTTTACTGGGTGTGTATGAGAAGACAAAAGATACAGCAGAAGCACGGGAGGACCAGCAACGTCATAAAGGACGAGACGGCAATCATCCAGGGCAGTATCAAGGTTCCATCTGGTTTCTCGTCGAATATAAAGGGAATAGTAAATATGAAGGAGAAAAAATTCCAGAACCTAAAGTCCCATGACTGCCACGTGCTTATGACACAATTGCTTCCGGTTGCATGACTTCTACCAGAAAATGTTCGACTAGCCATTGTGAAGATATGTGCATTCCTCAACGCAATTTCTCAGAAGGTAATGGATCCAGAAACTTTTTCAGGGTTACCGGTTGATGTGGTCGAATGTCTTGTCAGCTTCGAGTTGTTGTTCCCACCATCCTTCTTCAATATTATGATGCACCTCCTCGTTCACCTAGTTGAAGAGATTAGAATTCTCGGTCATGTATTTCTACATAATATATTCCCCTTCGAGAGGTTCATGGGAGTCTTAAAGAAATATGTTAATAACCGCGCTAGGCCAGAAGGAAGTATCTCAAAGGGCTACGGAACAGAGGAGGTCACTGAGTTTTGTGTTGACTTTCTTCCTGACCTTAAGCCGATTGGTGTTCCTGAATCTCGGTATGAGGGGAGGCTGACTGGAAAAGGCACACTAGGAAGGAAAGCAACGGTGTGCAGGGACAAGCTTTCTTTCAATCAAGCACACTACACAGTTCTATACAATTCCAGCTTGGTGGCTCCGTACATCGAGAAACAGAAGAATGTTGTACGAGAAATAAACCCGAGCCAGCCCGAGTCCTTGATTACACGTCAACACATGAATACCTTCGGCAGTTGGTTGCAAACACATCTCATGAGTAACACCACTGTTGGAAAACAGCTGTACTTGTTGGCCAGTTTACCATCTACAAACATACGTACATTCCAAGGGTACGAGATAAATGGGAATACATTTTACACCATCGCCCAAGATAAAAAGAGCACCAACCAAAACAGTAGTGTCCGCTTCGATGCAAAAGACGAGAATGGGAAGACCACCACATATTATGGGTACATAGAGGAGATATGGGAACTTGACTATGGACCCACATTTAAGGTCCCTTTGTTTCGGTGCATATGGGTGAAGCTCAGCGGTGTATAGGTAGACGATAAGTATGGTATGACAACAGTGGATCTCAACAATCTTGCGTACATGGACGAGCCATTCGTCCTAGCCAATGAGGTGGCTCAAGTTTTCTACATGAAGGACATGTATAGAAAATCGAGAAAAATAAATCAACAAAAGAATACATCAACCAAGGAGCCAAAGCGCCAATTAGTTCTTTCGGGGAAAAGAAACATCATGGGAGTGGATGACAAGACAGACATGTCAGAAGATTATAATAAGTTTAAAGAAATTCTGCCCTTCACGGTGAAAATTGACCCAAGCATCTTGCTAAATGATGACGATTCTCCATGGGTACAGCGTAGAAGAAAACCACATCACTAGCACTACGAGAGAATTGGCATGTAGAGACACTATTTTGGTCCCGTAGAGACACTTAAATTGCTCCTACATAGTTATAGAGGCATTTTCCATATTGTCTCAAAACTATCACTACGGGCGGTGTCTCTACGTGGTAAGGACAATAGTAATAATGTCTCCACATTTTAGAAGACATAAAAGAGGCATTATATTGTGTCTCTAGAGTAAATAAATGAAAAGAAACCATGTGAAAAGTGATACTCGAACTCATGACCTTAGTGATTAAGACTTATTCCATTAACCATCTCACCCTTTCGAAGTATATGTTGATACTTGGAACAAATTTCTAATTAGTATTATCCACCATGACCCAAACATAGAACAAATGTCTCTAGAGAACAAGCAAAATGCCTCAAACATTGTCTCTAGATAAAAATTAAAGACATAGAACGAAGTGTCTCACGGGTTGCCTCTTGATAACTTATTTGTGACACTTTGGAGTGTCTCATTAGTTGTCTATAGAATGAAAAATGCAACCCCTTACAGAAATGTCTCAACTAACGTCTCTACATATGAGACTATTTCTGAAGTGTCTCAAAAAATGCCACTACAACATGGAAAGTGTCTTAATGTGATTTCTAAAGAGGCAAAGTAGGAAGTGTCTCTAGTAAAATGTCTCTATGGAAGGTTTTTCTTGTAGTGTAGATGGCGATATTGGCGATATTTAAACCTATAATATATAATTCCAAAGACAATCTCTACATTTATGTAATAATGAGAACTCTCCTAGATGGAGATGGTTGGCTTTTTGTACCATATATATAGGGAGATTCCCCAACACTATTGGAGGAGATGGAGTCTTTCACGGGCTTGCAGGAAAATATTTCCGAGGTGGAACTTCCGAAGATGCCATAGGGCATGTGCACCAAGGGCATCTTCGAGAAGTTCCGCCACGGGAGATTTCCCAACCCTTTCCTCCATCCATGGGGAAGAAACTCTCCCTACCTATGTTGGCTTGTTGAGCTGCTTTCCATGGCGTATCGATGCTCCTTTTATAGGCACGGCGCCGCTTCTACTTTGTCTTGTTCCTCTGACAGGTCGTCGTGCGCGACATGCTTTATCTCATCGAGCAGTGCGTCCACCCACGCGTCCTTATCATGCCGTCATCTTTAGTCTCGGTTGCACCCACCAGTCGGTACTAAAGGTTACCCACGCGTCCTTATCCCACCGATAGTTTTGTTAGATGACACAAAAACCACCTTTAGTCCCGGCTGTACCCACCAGCTGTAACTAATGGTTGCCCGCATGTCAGCCACCCCAGACAAGGCCCTCCCAGATAATCCTCCCCCAGATAAGGCCCCCCATCTTTTGTCCCGGTTTGAGCCCCCACCCAGGATGAAATTTTCCCGCGCCACTGCATTCCCGCCTATTTTCTTCCCTCACTTTCCACCGCTTCCCACCTCCGTCTTCCCGCAATTTTTTCACTATATATATATATATATATATATATATATATATATATATATATATATGTAGGCTTGGCCTCCATTTACATATCACATCTAGGCTCATATCTGCAAATCTTATCACTCTCTCCCATGGCTTCCATCGTATCTCTAACCCCCGGGAGGCGGAGGCGCTTTGTGCCTCGAACTACCCCTGCCCGTCGGGCTACCGCGTCCCGACCGGCTGGTTGCTGAGCGTCGGAGGCGTAGCGGTCCCTCTTGTCCCTCTAGGTGTGGCGCGCCAGATGGCCATCACGAACCACTACTACTTCGAGCTCACACCAGAGCAGCGGGGGAATCCCAGTGGAATCCCGACTATAGTCCGACTTGGGACGACTTCTTCATCAATCGGCGTGAGAGTGCACTTGCCAGACACGATGAGGACGGCCCGCCTGGTTTGAACTTTAACGAGGCCGGCCGTCGGCTGTGGTTGTGCGGTCGGAATCTCCAGAGCGTCATGGCCTACCGTGGCCCCCGCCTGGGCTACCCTCAGTCCCAGCCCACGCGTGCTCACCCGCCAAGGTTCGACTACAGCGACTCCGATGCCAGCGACAACGACGTCGGTGACTACGACGACTACAGTGGCGACGTTTATAGGGCTAGGCACGAGTATGACTGAATGACTCCAACATTCGAATCTGGCCATGTATCTTAATTTTCAATTGAGCTTTGTACTTTAATTCCAGTTCAATCGTAATAAAATCTTATTCCCGCCCATTGTTTCCCACCCTTTTCCTCCCGCGCACCGTCGTGGCGGGAAACTTTATCATCATCAGCGTCAGCCACGATGAAGCCACCAACTCTGAGTTTATGGAAGGGGTAGAAGGGTATATAAACTAGATTTAAACTAAAACAACCGACAACGACTTTATTGAAAATAATAAACGACTAGGTTGTCTCTACTCGTCGTCCGAGGTTGTCTCGGTCGAAATGTCGTCCCACCGAGGGTCGTTGTCGGCCCAAGTTGTATTCGGGTTGTCAAGCTCGAACTCGGCGACGGCCCGACGGTGGCGCTTGTCGGACCTGTGTTGTGCCCTCAGGTCAGCGAAGAACGCGTCGGTATTGTCGACGTCGTTGGGGAACTGCGCCCTCCACTGACGCATCAAATCCTCGTCGTGCTCGGCGATGGCGATCCAGCGCTGCACCTGGCGGTGCCGGCGACGGTCCTCATCGTCGAAGAGGCACGGCGCTGGCGCGAGCAACTCCGCCTCCTCTAGCGATTCAACGTCCGGGAAGTTCATGTCACACCGTGGCCGCCGAAATCGCCACACGTCCGCGTCATAAGCGCGTGCTGCCAGCTCCGGCGTGTTGTACGTGCCGAGGGTGAGGCAGAAGCCATCGGCGCGCATCTCGGCGTAGAACCTACCGTTCGGATGCGCTCGGACGCCACAGAAACCGGACGACCTACGATGGCGCGGCGGCATCCCGGAGACGATTGAGCGGAGACGGCGGCGACGTGTTGTTGCACGCGCATGCGGCGCTTTATAGCGCACGTGGGGCATGGCACGTGTAAGCCGCGGCTACACGTCGCACGCTGGCGGCGGTGGGGCGAGGCACGTGGAAGCGGCGGCGACACGTGGCACGGCAGCGGCGGTGGCCAGTAGAAAAGAAACAGAAACAGGGCTGATCCGGGCCATTTTCATCCAATGGCTCCAGGCCATTGGATTAAAACAGTCGGAGCCGTTGGATGCAAAGTCCACGGACCAGCCCCTTTTGTCGCGGGTGGTGGCTCGACCCGAGACAAAAGGCCCCCCTTGTGTCGCGAGTCGAGCCACCACCCGCGACAAAAGGGGGACCTTTTGTCGCGGGCCGAGCCACGACCCGCGACAAAAGGGCTGGTGGTATAAAAGGAGGCCGCACGTCATGGGTCAAGGCACGACCCGCGACTTGGAGGCCAATCCCTAGCTGAAGCGCCGCCAGACTGCCAAAATCCGTCGCCGCCGCCCTCCTCAGCGCTGCCGCCTTCCTCTGCGCCGCCGCCCTCCTCAGCGCGCGCCGCCCTCCTCCGCGAGCGCTGCCCACCTCTGCGAGCGCCGCTCTCCTCTGCGCGGCCTTTGCGAGCGCCACCGCCTCGGCCGCCGCCTCCTCGTCCTCCCCTGCACCTTGGGCCGCCGCGCCGCCGCCTCGCCGCACCAGGTAGTCACCGGCGCCGGCGCCCCCGGGCCCCCTTTTAGGATTAATTAGTTATATAATTAGTTAGTTTAGTTAACTAGTTAATTAGTATTTAGGTTTAGTTAATTAGTTAGTTTAATTAATTAGTTAGTTTAGTTAATTAGTTAGTTTAGTTAATTAGTTTTTTAGGTTTAGTTAATTAGTTAGTTTAGTTTAATTAGTATTTAGTTAGTTTAGTTTAATTAGTATTTTAGTTTAGTTTAGAAAATTTGTGGTCTATGTAAAAAAGAGAAAATTTATCTTGTAAAAGCATTATCACGTCGCCACAAGTCCCTCTCCCTCTCGCGCAGTCGCCATCGTCCCGTATTCCCCTCCCTCTCGCGAACACCGTACTCGACACCGCAACTCCCCTCTCTCCCTCTCCTCTACGGCATTATAGAGGCACGGCGCCACCACTCCCTCTCCCTCTCGCGCAGTCGCCATTGTCCCGTGCTCCCTCTCCCTCTCACGAACACCGTACCCGACGCCGCAACTCCCCTCTCTCCCTCTCCTCTACCTCTCGCGAACACCCGAGCCTCCTCTGCCGCAACTCCCCTCTTCTCTCCCTCTCGCGAACACCCAACACCGCAACTCCCCTATCTCTCCCTCTCCTCTACCTCTCGCGAACACCCGAGCCTTCTCTGCCGCAACTCCCCTCTTCTCTCCCTCTCGCGAACACCCGACGCCGCAACTCCCCTCACTCTCCCTCTCCCTCTCCTCTTTCGTCGTTACTCATGTGAGCACGCGCGCCTCCTCTGCCGGCCATGGGTTTGGTTAGGGTAGGGTTTGGTTAGGGTTTAGGGGGACATAGGTTAGAGAACATGTACTTATCGATTTAATATTTTGTAGAAACAATGGATCAATTATTCCATCGAGACTTGGAACATGAAGACATAGTCGAGGACATAATCCGCGACGTCAATCTAGAAGGCGACCTAGAAGACCACATATTCGGTGATGGAGTAGGCTCCGGTGATGGAGAAGACCACGGCTCCGGTGATGGAGAAGCCGACGGCTCCGGCGATGGAGAAGCAGAGTGCCCCGATGATGGCGAGGTATACGATCACTAGAGCCATTAATGGAATTCTATATGTACATGTATATAAATTAACTAATTTTTATTCTCTGAGGCCTCCCAATATAAGTTGGACAAACGAGGCCCGGCAAAGAAGTTGGGCAAAAATGACCACTTCACAATTACATGTATATCACCTAAAGGACAACCGGTGGCACCTGACGTGGGCATTACCCTTCGAGTAACCGACATTGCCCTATCCTGTATAATATAACTGGAGGCCCATGAAGGCACTTGGAGGCAAGATGGGCCACTTGGATGGCGCACCAGAAGATTCCTTGGCGGGCAAGACAAGGAAGGAGCCGAACAAGGAAAATTTAGATTTAGAACTACTGTAAATCTAGTCGTACTCGGTTAGATCTCTTGAGACCTGGCCTCCTATATAAAGGCCAGGAGAGGGGCTGCCGAGGGACACGATCAATCTTAGCAACCTTAGCCGCCAAAAGTCTAAAGCTAGGTCACCGCAGCACTTAGCCACTCGACGAGATCTCAGCTGAACCCTTCGGCACCCATTGTAACCCAATATTCTCATAATCAAGATCAGACAGGCAGGATGTAAGGGTTTTACCTCATCGAGGGCCCCAAACCTGGGTAAATTGCTCTCCCCGCTTGTCTGTGAACCGATGTCTCGTGTCAGCTTACATGATTCCATCAACCCTAAGCCCCAATCGGAGGGCATTGCCGAGGAGTACCCTCGATAGCACCCGCAACTGTCGCAACGATATTTAAAAATCAGTGCGGAGTTATGATTAGGGATCGGATCCCGATCACTGTTAGAGAATGAAACAAGAGCAAGAAGGTGCCCGAAAGTGAGGTTGCCGATAGGTACAAAGGCATGCTTTTTGACGACCTCATGGCACATTTCACCTTGCCAGAATTGCAGTCGCAGACTGAGATGGACAAGCAGAAGGAGCTAGTGAAGAAGTGGACTCTTCAGAATATGGGGGAACTTTTCCGGGCATGCAAGAACCGGTTATGGGCAACTTATAAGGAGGAGAACAAGCCTCCAAAATTCGAAGGCTATCTATCGAAGCAGGAGCATAACTGGGACGCATTTGTGGAGTACAAGAGCTCAGAGGATGTTGTGGCATTGTACAAGAAAAACAAGAAGAATGCAAGAGAAAAGGTATATCACCATCATATGGGGCGAGGGGGTTACAAAGTAGTCATGCCTAAGTGGGATGAACAAGAGGCTGAGATGCAGCGGAATGGGATCATTCCAAAACCCATCCGAGAAAACTGGGACTTGAGGGCTCAAAATTGGTTCCTTGCGCATGGTTGTGAGTATGACATGCAGACAGGGGAACTTGTTGAAAGTGACAGCAAGGTTAAGATACCCAGGGGAAAATGGCTTGAGGTGACGGCAGCTATTAAATCGGGAAAATTGAAGGTTGTTCCCATTAGAGAGAAAGACTTTCTGACGCTTGTCCTCGGTAATCCTGAAAAGGGAGGACGAACAAGAGGCCTCAGCCCTAGTATTATGTGGTCGCTTGGGTTTCTGAGCAACGCAAAGACTTATAGAAGCCGAGCGAGAGCAAAACAACGCCAGCTGAAGGTGCAGAATGACCGGTTGACTGAGTTCCAACGCAAACTTGGCCAACAGCAGCGGGAGATTCAGAAGCAGCAGCGGGAGATTGACGAACTTAAAGGACGGCGCGAGCCAGATAATACCACCGACATATCTCACAGGCGAAGAAGCTGTGTGGCTGACTCGGAGGCCCCGCTTGAATGTACACGGATGATAGATGGTGGTCCTGGCTACCCCGTGGATGGAATCAAGGAGCAAACACCTTGTGATCTCCATGAGGTGATCAGGAACATATCTCTTAAGGTGGCAGTCAGCTATGTCTTACCTGCATTAGGACCTGAAGGTGATCCGGCAACATGGCATGGAAATGAGATTCTAGCTAGCTATGCCCGTGTCGGGGTGGATTCAGTTGTACCGTCGTTTGATTCATTGCAGCTGGAAATCTCTGGAAGTGATGGTCGGGATACACTCGGAGAAGTACTGGGTGAAATCATTCTTTGGGAAAAGAAAAACATCAAGCTTCCAGGCTGAGTACAACCTACTAGTCGTCCCAGGTCACCATCACCTCCTCCAAGTGATCGCAGGCCACCATCACCTCCTCCGAGTGGTCACATGTCACCACCATCACCCCATGGGTACGACCACCACATCCCTAGTCCATCTCCATATCCTGCGCCGCCGCCTGCGCCCACTAAGACTTGGCATGCACCGAAGCGGAAGCGTTTCAAGAGTCCTATCCGCAAACTGTCGCCCCTCCCAAAAGTACAAAAAGTTCCTCCCCCCGTGCTTACGATCTTACTAACGAGGAAAGTGACGCTGTTGCAAAGAAGGAACTGTATGAACAGCTTCATAAGGAAAAACCCCCAGCGCCAGCGCCATACACTGAGAAGCAAAAAGCATATGCTCTTGATTTTCTGAACACACCATCGCAATATAAATTACACGAGAAGAAGGATGACTATACACGCACACTTGCGAGGGTAATTGAGAAGAAGGATAGTGCTAGGGTAATTGAGAAGAAGGATAATGCTAGCACGAGCAAATAATCAACTAGAAGTGTAGCCGGGAAGAAATCAAGTTCAACAAGTGCACCCCTCAAGGCCAAGCAAGCGACAGCAAGCAGAAAAAGAAAGGAAGTTCCCCAGCTCGGAGAACAGGCCAAACAATCAATCTCACCCCTCAAAGTGTTAGATGTTCCCTCGGTGTACCAGGAACTTGGTGGTTTCGATATGGAAGAAGCTGCGTCGCTAGCGGCTGATACGTCTCCGACGTATCGATAATTTCTTATGTTTCATGCCACATTATTGATGATATCTACATGTTTTATGCACACTTTATGTCATATTCGTGCATTTTCTGGAACTAACCTATTAACAAGATGCCGAAGTGCCAGTTGCTGTTTTCTGTTATTTTTGGTTTCTGAAATCCTAGTAAGGAAATATTCTCGGAATTGGACGAAATCAACGCCCAGGGTCCTATTTTGCCACGAAGCTTCCAGAAGACCGAAGAGTCAACGAAGTGGGGCCACGAGGTGGCCAGGAGGGTAGGCGGCGCGGCCCCACCCTTGGCCGCGTCGGCCTGTCTCCTGGGCCCCTCGCGACGCCCCCTGACCTACCCTTCCGCCTACAAATAGCCTTCGTCGCGAAACCCCCAGTACCGAGAGCCACGATACGGAAAACCTTCCAGAGACGTCGCCGCCGCCAATCCCATCTCGGGGGATTCAGGAGATCGCCTCCGGCACCCTGCCGGAGAGGGGAATCATCTCCCGGAGGACTCTACGCCGCCATGGTCGCCTCCGGAGTGATGTGTGAGTAGTCTACCCCTGGACTATGGGTCCATAGCAGTAGCTAGATGGTTGTCTTCTCCTCATTGTGCTTAATTGTCGGGTCTTGTGAGCTGCCGAACATGATCAAGATCATCTATCTGTAATTATATATGTTGTGTTTGTTGGGATCCGATGAATAGAGAATACCATGTTATGTTGATTATCAATTTATATCTATGTGTTGTTTATGATCTTGCATGCTCTCCGTTATTAGTAGAGGCTCGGCCAAGTTTTTACTCTTAACTCCAAGAGGGGGTATTTATGCTCGATAGTGGGTTCATGTCTCCGTGAATGCGGGAAGTGACAGAAATCTCTAAGATTATGGATGTGTTGTTGCCACTAGGGATAAAACATTGATGCTATGTCCGAGGATGTAGTTATTGATTACATTACGCGCAATACTTAATGCAATTGTCTGTTGTTAGCAACTTAATATTGGAAGGGGTTCGGATGATAACCTGAAGGTGGACTTTTTAGGCATAGATGCATGCTGGATAGCGGTCTATGTACTTTGTCGTAATGCCCAATTAAATCTCACTATACTCATCATAATATGTATGTGCATGGTCATGCCCTCTTTATTTGTCAATTCCCCAACTGTAATTTGTTCACCCAACATGCTGTTTATCTTATGGGAGAGACACCTCTAGTGAACTGTGGACCCCGGTCCAATTCTCTATACTGAAATACAACCTCTCGCAATACTTGTTCTACTGTTTTCTGCAAACAATCATCATCCACACTATACATCTAATCCTTTGTTACGGCAAGCCGGTGAGATTGACAACCTCGCTGTTTCGTTGGGGCAAAGTACTTGGTTTGTGTTGTGCAGGTTCCACGTTGGCGCCGGAATCCCTGGTGTTGCGCCGCATTACATCTCGCCGCCATCAACCTTCAACGTGCTTCTTGACTCCTACTGGTTCGATAAACCTTGGTTTCTAACTGAGGGAAACTTACTGCTGTACGCATCACACCTTCCACTTGGGGTTCCCAACGGTCGCGTGCTGTACGCGTGTCAAGCTAAATTTCTGGCGCCGTTGTCGGGGAGATCAAGACACGCTGCAAGGGGAGTCTCCACATCGCAATCTCTTTACTTTGTTTTTGTCTTCCTTAGTTTTATTTACTACTTTGTTTGCTGCACTAAATCAAAATACAAAAAAATTAGTTGCTAGTTTTACTTTATTTACTATCTTGTTTGCTATATTAAAAACACAAAAAAATTAGTTACTTGCATTTACTTTATCTAGTTTGCTTTATTTACTACTGCTAAAATGGGTACTCCTGAAAATACTAAGTTGTGTGACTTCAAAACCACAAATAATAATGATTTCTTATGCACACCTATTGCTCCACCTGCTACTACAGCAACATTCTTTGAAATTAAACCTGCTTTACTAAATCTTGTTATGCGAGAGCAATTTTCTGGTGTTAGTTCTGATGATGCTGCTGCCCATCTCAATAATTTTGTTGAACTTTGTGACTTGCAAAAGTATAAAGATGTAGATGGTGACATTATAAAATTAAAATTGTTCCCTTTCTCATTAAGAGGAAGAGCTAA
Organism: Lolium rigidum; assembly: GCF_022539505.1. Taxonomy (NCBI): domain Eukaryota; kingdom Viridiplantae; phylum Streptophyta; class Magnoliopsida; order Poales; family Poaceae; genus Lolium; species Lolium rigidum. The sequence goes on along the minus strand of NC_061508.1, from coordinate 216,731,221 downwards.
AGATTGGTTGCTATCTCTGCCTAAGAATAGTATTGATTCATGGACTAAATGCAAGGATGCTTTTATTGGTAGATATTATCCCCCTGCTAAAATTATATCTTTGAGGAGTAGCATAATGAATTTTAAACAATTGGATACTGAGCATGTTGCACAAGCATGGGAAAGAATGAAATCTTTGGTTAAAAATTGCCCAACCCATGGACTGACTACTTGGATGATCATCCAAACCTTTTATGCAGGACTGAATTTTTCTTCGCGGAACCTATTGGATTCAGCTGCTGGAGGTACCTTTATGTCCATCACTCTTGGCGAGGCGACAAAGCTTCTTGATAATATGATGATCAACTACTCTGAATGGCACACGGAAAGAGCTCCACAAGGTAAGAAGGTAAATTCTGTCGAAGAAACCTCTTCCTTGAGTGATAAGATTGATGCTATTATGTCTATGCTTGTGAATGATAGGACTAATGTTGATCCTAATAATGTTCCGTTAGCTTCATTGGTTGCTCAAGAAGAACATGTTGATGTAAACTTCATTAAAAATAATAATTTCAACAACAATGCTTACCGGAACAATTCTAGTAACAACTATAGGCCATATCCTTATAATAATGGCAACGGCTATGGTAATTCTTATGGGAATTCTTACAAAAATAATAGGAACACACCCCCTGGACTTGAAGCCATGCTTAAATAATTTATTAGTACACAAACTGCTTTTAACAAATCATGTTGAAGAAAAGCTTGGGAAAATTGATATACTTGCTTCTAAAGTCGATAGTCTTGCTGCTTGATGTTGATCTTTTGAAATCGAAAGTTATGCCTAATGAAAATCATCATAATAAAATTACTACTACAGCAAATGCCATCCAAGTTATAATTAATGAGAATATAAGATTGATGGCCGAATTGCGTGCTAGGTGGGAAAGAGAAGAAAATGAAAAAGAAGATAATATAGCTAAAGTTTGGACTATTACCACCACTAGTAATGCTAATGCTACACAAGTTGCTGAACCTCCTACTATTACTAATAAAAGAATTGGTGTTAGCAATGTTTCCACTTCTAATGCAAAGCGCGAGAAACTACTGAAACTGCTAAAGCTACTGAAATTGCCTGTGATAAAACTGCTGAAATTTTTTCCAACATTGGGGATGATGATCCCATTGCTTTAGATTATAATGGTTTGAATTTTGATGATTGCCACATCTCTGAAGTTATTAAGTTCTTGCAAAAAATTGCTAAAAGTCCTAATGCTAGTGCTATAAATTTGGCTTTCACGAAACATATTACAAATGTTCTCATAAAAGCTAGAGAAGAGAAATTAGAGCGCGAAGCTTCTATTCCTAGGAAGCTAGAGGATGGTTGGGAGCCCATCATTAAGATGAAGGTCAATGACTTTGATTGTAATGCTTTATGTGATCTTGGTGCAAGTATTTCTGTTATGTCTAAGAAAATTTATAATATGCTTGACTTGCCACCGCTGAAAAATTGTTATTTGGATGTTAATCTTGATGATCATTCTACAAAGAAACCTTTGGGGAAAGTTGATAATGTTCGCATTACCGTTAACAATAACCTTGTCCCCGTTGATTTTGTTGTCTTGGATATTGAATGCAATGCATCTTGTCCCATTATATTGGGAAGACCTTTTCTTCGAACTGTTGGTGCTATCATTGATATGAAGGAATGTAATATTAAATATCAATTTCCTCTCAAGAAAGGTATGGAACACTTCCCTAGAAAGAGAATGAAGTTACCTTTTGATTCTATCATTAGAACAAATTATGATGTTGATGCTTCGTCTCTTGATAATACTTGATACACACTTTCTGCGCCTAGCTGAAAGGCGTTAAAGAAAAGCACTTATGGGAGACAACCCATGTTTTTACTACAGTACTTTGTTTTTATTTTGTGTCTTGGAAGTTGTTTACTACTGTAGAAACCTCTCCTTATCTTAGTTTTGTGTTTTGTTGTGCCAAGTAAAGTCGTTGATAGCAAGGTTCATACTAGATTTGGATTACTGCGCAGAAACAGATTTCTTTGCTGTCACGAATCTGGGCAAAATTCTCTGTAGGTAACTCAGAAAATTATGCCAATTTACGTGAGTGATCCTCAGATATGTACGCAACTTTCATTCAATTTGAGCATTTTCATTGGAGCAAGTCTGGTGTCTCAATAAAATTCGTCATTACGAACTGTTCTGTTTTCACAGATTCTGCCTTTTATTTCGCATTGCCTGTTTTGATATGTTCGATGGATTTTTCGATTCCGTTGACTTTTAGTAGCTTTGTGCAATGTCCAGAAGTGTTAAGAATGATTATGTCACCTCTGAACATGTATATTTTGATTGTGAACTAACTCTCTAATGATTTGTTTTGAGTTTGGTGTGGAGGAAGTTTTCAAGGATCAAGAGAGGGAGATGATACAACATGATCAAGGAGAGTGAAAGCTCTAAGCTTGGGGATGCCCCGGTGGTTCACCCCTGCATATATCAAGAAGACTCAAGCTTCTAAGCTTGGGGATGCCCAAGGCATCCCCTTCTTCATCGACAACATTATCGGGTTCCTCCCACGAAACTATATTTTTATTCCATCACATCTTATGTGCTTTGCTTGGAGCGTCGGTTTGTTTTTGTTTTTGTTTTGTTTGAATAAAATGGATCCTAGCATTCTTTGTGTGGGAGAGAGACACGCTCCGCTGTAGCATATCGACAAGTATGTCCTTAGGCTCTACTCATAATATTCATGGCGAAGTTTCTTCTTCGTTAAATTGTTATATGGTTGGAATTGGAAAATGATACATGTAGTAATTGCTAAAATGTCTTGGATAATGTGATACTTGGCAATTGTTGTGCTCATGTTTAAGCTCTTGCATCATATACTTTGCACCTATTAATGAAGAAATGCATAGAGCATGCTAAAATTTGGTTTGCATATTTGGTCTCTCTAAAGTCTAGATAATTTCTAGTATTGAGTTTGAACAACAAGGAAGACGGTGTAGAGTCTTATAATATTTACAATATGTCTTTTATGTGAGTTTTGCTGCACCGCTTCATCCTTGTGTTTGTTTCAAATAGCCTTGCTAGCCTAAACCTTGCATCGAGAGGGAATACTTCTCATGCATCCAAAATCCTTGAGCCAACCACTATGCCATTTGTGTCCACCATACCTACCTACTACATGGTATTTCTCCGCCATTCCAAAGTAAATTGCTTGAGTGCTACCTTTAAAATTTCTATCCTCTACCTTTACAATATATAGCTCATGGGACAAATAGCCTAAAAACTATTGTGGTATTGAATATGTACTTATGCACTTTATCTCTTATTAAGTTGCTTGTTGTGCGATAACCATGTTCCCTGGGGACGCCATCAACTACTCTTTGTTGAATATCATGTGAGTTGCTATGCATGTTCGTCTTGTCTGAAGTAAGGGAGATTTACCACCTAATGGTTAGAGCATGCATGTTGTTAGAGAAGAACATTGGGCCGCTAACTAAAGCCATGATCCATGGTGGAAGTTTCAGTTTTGGACATATATCCTCAATCTCATATGAGAAAATTAATTGTTGTTACATGCTTATGCATAAAAGAGGAGTCCATTATCTGTTGTCTATGTTGTCCCGGTATGGATGTCTAAGTTGAGAATAATCAATAGCGAGAAATCCAGTGCGAGCTTTCTCCTTAGACCTTTGTACGGAGCGGCATAGAGGTACCCTTTGTGACACTTGGTTAAAACATGTGCATTGTGATAATCCCGGTAATCCAAGCTAATTAGGACAAGGTGCGGGCACTATTAGTATACTATGCATGAGGCTTGCAACTTGTAAGATATAATTTACATAACACATATGCTTTATTACTACCGTTGATAAAATTGTTTCTTGTTTTCAAAACCAAAGCTCTAGCACAAATATAGCAATCGATGCTTTCCTCTTTGAAGGACCATTCTTTTACTTTTATGTTGAGTCAGTTCACCTATCTCTCTCCACCTCAAGAAGCAAACACTTGTGTGAGCTCGTGCATTGATTCCTACATACTTGCATATTGCACTTGTTATATTACTTTGCATTGACAATATCCATGAGATATACATGTTATAAGTTGAAAGCAACCGCTGAAACTTCATCTTCCTTTGTGTTGCTTCAATACCTTTACTTTGAATTATTGCTTTATGAGTTAACTTTTATGCAAGACTTATTGATGCTTGTCTTGAAGTACTATTCATGAAAAGTCTTTGCTATATGATTCAGTTGTTTACTCATGTCATTTACATTGTTTGGATCGCTGCATTCATTACATATGCTTACAATAGTATGATCAAGGTTATGATGGCATGTCACTCCAGAAATTATCTTTGTTTATCGTTTACCTGCTCGGGACGAGCAGAAACTAAGCTTGGGGATGCTGATACGTCTCCGACGTATCGATAATTTCTTATGTTAGATGCCATATTATTGATGATATCTACATGTTTTATGCACACTTTATGTCATATTCGTGCATTTTCTGGAACTAACCTATTAACAAGATGCCGAAGTGCCAGTTACTGTTTTCTGCTGTTTTTGGTTTCAAAAGTCCTAGTAAGGAAATATTCTCGGAATTGGACGAAATCAACGCCCAGGGTCCTATTTTGCCACGAAGCTTCCAGAAGACCGAAGAGTCAACGAAGTGGGGCCACGAGGTGGCCAGGAGGGTAGGCGGAGCGGCCCCACCCTTGGCCACGCCGGCCTGTCTCCTGGGCCCCTCGCGACGCCCCCTGACCTACCCTTCCGCCTACAAATAGCCTTCGTCGCGAAACCCCCAGTACCGAGAGCCACGATACGGAAAACCTTCCACAGACGCCGCCGCCGCCAATCCCATCTCGGGGGATTCGGGAGATCGCCTCCGGCACCCTGCCGGAGAGGGGAATCATCTCCCGGAGGACTCTACGCCGCCATGGTCGCCTCCGGAGTGATGTGTGAGTAGTCTACCCCTGGACTATGGGTCCATAGCAGTAGCTAGATGGTTGTCTTCTCCTCATTGTGCTTAATTGTCGGGTCTTGTGAGCTGCCGAACATGATCAAGATCATCTATCTCGTAAATCTATATGTTGTGTTTGTTGGGATCCGATGAATAGAGAATACCATGTTATGTTGATTATCAATTTATATCTATGTGTTGTTTATGATCTTGCATGCTCTCCGTTATTAGTAGAGGCTCCGGCCAAGTTTTTACTCTTAACTCCAAGAGGGGGTATTTATGCTCGATAGTGGGTTCATGTCTCCGTGAATGCGGGAAGTGACAGAAATCTCTAAGATTATGGATGTGCTTGCTGCCACTAGGGATAAAACATTGATGCTATGTCCGAGGATGTAGTTATTGATTACATTACGCGCAATACTTAATGCAATTGTCCGTTGTTAGCAACTTAATACTTGGAAGGGGTTCGGATGATAACCTGAAGGTGGACTTTTTAGGCATAGATGCATGCTTGGATAGCGGTCTATGTACTTTGTCGTAATGCCCAATTAAATCTCACTATACTCATCATAATATGTATGTGCATGGTCATGCCCTCTTTATTTGTCAATTGCCCAAGCGTAATTTGTTCACCCAACATGCTTGTTTATCTTATGGGAGAGACACCTCTAGTGAACTGTGGACCCCGGTCCAATTCTCTATACTTGAAATACAACCTACTGCAATACTTGTTCTCTCTGTTTTCTGCAAACAATCATCATCCACACTATACATCTAATCCTTTGTTACAGCAAGCCGGTGAGATTGACAACCTCGTTGTTTCGTTGGGGCAAAGTACTTGGTTTGTGTTGTGCGGGTTCCACGTTGGCGCCGGAATCCCGGTGTTGCGCCGCACTACATCTCGCCGCCATCAACCTTCAACGTGCTTCTTGACTCCTACTGGTTCGATAAACCTTGGTTTCTAACTGAGGGAAACTTACTGCTGTACGCATCACACCTTCCACTTGGGGTTCCCAACGGTCGCGTGCTGTACGCGTGTCAGCGGCTCCAGTTGGCTGTACCATAGAGCAATTGCTGAGTGCCGCAGATGCTGCAGTACCCATTGCTGATATAGCTCCTAAATTTGTCTACCGGGCCGACTTGGTCAGCAAAGAGCGGCTACATCAACTGCCAACGCATATGCGGAATTTGCATCAGTGGTACCTTGATGCGTGCAAGGTGGACCAAACATACATCGTGGCGAATATCCCAGAAGAATATTACTTCTGAAGGGAGGATCTCCATATTGAGATTTCCGAACTCTGACAGTTATTCAATTTTGAGGCCCTCGACAAATCTCTCATGAGTTTCTATTGCTTGTAATTTGTTAACTACATATAAGTTCATGTTCATTCAGTTGTTCCTGTTCATTGCATATACTCATTATATCTTATGTGCTCTCTTATGCAGACTGAAGATCAGTGAATGCAGAAGTAATAAGATAATCCAATATTGGGTTTGTTGACCCAGATAAAATACATCATGATAAAATAAGTGATAAAGCCGAAGAAATGGGAGGAAACCTACTAAGGTTTATAACGGAGCAATATTTCTGTGATTCAATATTGTTTCCTTACAACTACAGTTGAGAGTCTTACTGATCTGTTGTGCACATTCAATTTTTCTTACTCGATATTAAGTGTAATTCATGACGTATATATATAAACATGTGCAGTTTCCACTAGATTCTGCTAGACATTTAAGTTGATAAGGAAATAGTTGAAGTAAGGGACCCATTGAGTAGAGGCCTAGAAGGGTTCCACGACTTGCAGAAGTTGCTCCAGATGTATTTTCAATCATTAATTGCCGCGCTATATCTTTCGTGAGATATCAATTAATTATCCACTCATTCAATCATTCTTTTGCCTGGCAGGGTTTGGAGTGTTTTCAAGATCAAGAATAAGGGAAATTTCGCAGAGAAGCTAACATTTTTTTGAAACCCAAGACTGTGAGGCAACAGCCCACAACAATTTATTACTCCAAAATAAAGAAAGTTATGTACAGAAGCCAAAAAGCAAAAAGAAAAACTATGTACAAAAGGGAAAAAGGCTCTAAGGCAGAGACCTAATCCAGTCTAACAATCTATCCTTATGCTTCTTTTTGATCCTGTATTGCAACAAAGAGATGTCATGAATAAACTTCCCCTTCCACTTAGTGAAAGAGTAGACCTCAGCACTGAAGATCTTCCCATTTCTGAGTAACCAGATGTTCCAACAGGCCAATATGACTACTTCCATGAAAAAAGGCTTAGCAAAACTCTTCCTTGCTCCATTCAAAACCTGCTGCATATCATCAGTACCTACCCACTCAATCTGTAGATAGTTCCAAATTCTCCTGCTGAAAATACACTCAAAGAACAGGTGGATGCGATCTTCATAACTTCTACCTGGACAAAGCACACAATGTTCATCATCAGTGACATGCCAGTGCCTTCTCTTTAACAAGTCCCTGTTAGAGAATGAAACAAGAGCAAGAAGGTGCCCGAAAGTGAGGTTGCCGATAGGTACAAAGGCAAGCTTTTTGACGACCTCATGGCACATTTCACCTTGCTAGAATTGCAATCGCAGACTGAGATGGACAAGCAGAAGGAGCTAGTGAAGAAGTGGTGTCGTTGCCTATTCGACGGTGCTCCAGAGGAGGGATCCTCATGGAGGGGAGAAGAAGTAGGGGCCATAGGGAAGCTCCTGCATCTCAGATCGGATCTTCCTTGGGAAGCTCCTGCATCTCAGATCGGATCTTCACGACTGCGTCCTGCTCAGTGGCGGTCGCGTCAGCGTTACTTACCAGTGGGTTTTCGTCGGAATCGATGGTTTCCCCGATGAAGATGTGTATGCCGCCGACTGGGACGATGGAGAGCTTGACGGGGTTTGTCTTAGCCGGAATCCAGCACTCATCCGGAGGGACGATCGGCAGATTTCCGGCGTAAAGGACGCGCCCCACAGCGATGGTGTCGTCATAGCTTCCCATGGCGGAACCCTCCCGGTTCCGGCCTCCAGACGCCGCTGGCCCCACGGTGGGCGCCAACTGTCGTTGCCTATTCGACGGTGCTCCAGAGGAGGGATCCTCATGGAGGGGAGAAGAAGTAGGGGCCATAGGGCGGAGTGCACACGGGACGGTGGTACGCGATTTACCCAGCTTCGGAACACCCGCACGATGACGGGGCCTCATCGCTGCTTATCTGGAATTATCTGGGCGCTTTCGCGTTGTTACAATGAGTTGTGGTTGTCCCTCTAGGGCTCCCGGGATCCGGCTTATAAAGGCGCACGGATCTAGGGTTTACATGGAGAGTCTTAGCCGGATTACAGGTTGCCTAACTACGGTACAATGTCTTGCCATGTACGTCAAGGACAATTTTTGAAAATCACAACTTTCATACACGCCTAGGCGGAAATATCCAGCTCTGCGGTTTTAGTCGGAGGTAAAAGAGGTAAAAGACTCAAAGAGTGAAGGAGGTAAAAGACTCAAAGAGTGAACCAAAAGCTTTATTTCATTGATCATGTATAACTATTACAGAGTATATAACTCGGAAAATTGTGCTAAGTGTGGAAAGGACGTACCTGTGCAATGTTCCAAGGGCGATCTGTTTCGTCGTAGATGTCATCCGGATCCTCTCGCTTGCGTTTCCGGTACCAGTTAGCAGGTCTATCCTTTAGCTCCCGGAAATCAACAAGGTAGTACGATTCGTTGTGAAGCACTTTGCTAACGACAAAAGGTCCTTCCCACGGAGATTGCAGCTTATGGTCTTTCACCTGACGAAGGCGGAGGACCAAGTCTCCAACCATGAAAGAGCGATTCCGAACTCGATGGCTGTGATAGCATCGGAGTTTCTGCTGGTATATGGTGGAGCGTTGGTCAGCTAGGTTCCGAGCTTCTTCGATCAAGTCCACAGATAGCTGTCTGGCCTCGTCAGCAGTTTCTTCATTGTAGGCGGAGACTCGCGGTGAATCATGGATGATGTCGGAAGGGAGCACGGCTTCGGATCCGTATACCAGGAAGAAAGAAGTAAATTCGGTTGACCTGTTAGGGGTAGTTCGTAAACTCCACAAGACAGAATCCAACTCATCAGCACAAGCTCCAGCTGCGCGTCGCAGCGGTTCTTCAAGGCATGGCTTAATTCCTGATAATATGAGACCATTTGCCCTTTCGACCTGACCATTGGACTGTGGGTGAGCCACAGAAGCAAGGTCCAGCCGTATCCCTACTTCCTCATAGTAATCCTTCAATTCTCCCTGTGCGAAGTTTGTGCCATTATCTGTGATTATGCTGTGTGGGATGCCGAATCTCATCACGAGGCTGCGAACAAATTTTAGTGCCATAGCACCGTCGGCTTTTCTCACTGGCTTTGCCTCGATCCACTTACTAAACTTGTCCACGGCGACCAGGAGGTACTCAAAACCGCCAGGAGATGATTTTTTTAGTTTACCAACCATATCTAGCCCCCAGACCGCAAATGGCCAGGTGATAGGGATGGCCTTCAGCTCTTGGGCTGGAGCGTTTGGTTGAGTAGCGTAGTACTGACAACCTCGGCAGGTTTTAACCAGCTTGTCAGCATCTTCTTTAGCTGTGAGCCAGTAGAACCCAAGCCGAAAAGCTTTTGCAACGAGTGATCTGGGAGCGGCGTGATGCCCACAGTCCCCTGCGTGGATCTCTCTGAGTATCTCAATACCATCTTGATTGGAGACGCATTTGAGAAAAACTCCTGTTGCGCTTCGTTTGTAGAGCTGTCCATCAACGATTGTGTAGCATCTTGCTCGTCTGATGATCTGTCGTGCGAGGACCTCGTCCTCTGGCAACTTCTGATCGGTGAGGTAGTCCAGGAAAGGCTGTGTCCAAGCCGGATTGATAGCCATCACTTCTCTAGCCGGAGATACTGCCACCTCTGGGTTTTCCGGGTTAGCGCCCTTCACCGAGGGTATCCGGAGATGCTCCAGGAAAATTCCAGGCGGAATTGGCTTCCTGCCGGATCCGAGCTTGGATAGCATGTCTGCCGCTGTGTTGTCGTCTCTCCTGACGTACTTGACTTCGTATCCGAGGAAGCATTTGGCAATCTCGTCAACTTCGTCTCTATAAGCCGTCATGACGGAGTTTCTGGCGTTCCAGGTTCCGGCTACTTGCTGTGCCACCAGGTCGGAATCTCCGCAGCAGATGATATACTTGATCCCTATCTCCTTAGCGATGCGCAGTCCGTGTAGTAGAGCCTCGTATTCCGCCATATTGTTTGTAGCTTCGAAGTGGATCTGCAGAACGTACTGAAGTTCTTCTCCGGTAGGGGACTTCAGGGTGACTCCGGCTCCTGAGCCTTGATGCTGCTTGGATCCATCGAAGTGCATAACCCATGTCTCTGGTTTCGGCTCCAAATTTGTATCCGGAGCTTCTGTCCAATCTGCGACAAAATCTGCCAAGATCTGGGACTTGATCGCAGTCCTGGCTTTGTAGTTGATGTAGAAGGCGGATAATTCAATGCCCCATTTTGCTGTGCGTCCTGTTGCGTCAGCGTTGTTGAGAATCGTTGACAGCGGATCTTTGCTCACGACTGTTACATTTGCGCCAGAAGGCTATAAAGCACTTGGAAACCCGCCTAAACGGTAAGAACTCCGGGTTGGATTTGCATTTTGTTATAATCTGTCATGATGCATAACATGTGTGATTTTCCGCCTACAGAAGAGACTGCCAAGCACTCCGCCTTCGACGACCTATCCGCGAAAGTTAAAGTCCTGGAGGCGGAGAACGAATCCCTCAAGGCCTTTATTAAAGAATCCTCCGACAAGGAGAATTTGGCGAGGAAGGAGCTCTCCGAGAAGCACACCCGCGACATGGCGGAACTCACTGACAAACTGAAGAAGAGCCAGCAAAGGGTAACATCCTTAGTGGCCAAAAATAAGGTTCAAGAAGCGGAGGCGGAGGCTATCGACAAGATGATCTTCCGTAAACATCCTTTATGTTGTAATTCCGGCTTCATCATATGTTGCTTTGTCCGCAAAGGAAACTGATCCCCAATCTTCACAGCAAGCCTTGGCTTTGAATGGAACAAGGAGTCAGCCCTCAAGAGGATGGAGGCATACGATGAAGCGCGGAGTTCCATTGATGAGCTGTTCGCAGCATGTCGCGGAATCGCCAAGGCCCTGTCTTTGAAGAGAGCCAAGACCACAGTGATTGACACTATGTCAAAGCTGATGAAGCAGGTGCCGGAGTTCATCAAATACTGGCAAGAGTCTTCTGCTCGCGGAGTCACCTCCCTTGTCTTAGCCACTTGCAAGGCACACTTCCCACTTTAAGCTTCGCGGATATTGCGCGCGACACCCCTAAGGGTGCCAACATGCGCTCCATCCTCGCGGAGACCCAAGGGTTTGATCAGCTATTTGTTAGGCGAGTTAATCACTCGTTCTGGTATCACAAGTATGATGTGCCCAAGGGTTTCTCAGACGCGAAAGATGCAGAGGAAGGCGATCAGGAGTACTACGCGGAAGGCTCCGGGTCAAGCGCTGAGCTATCCGAAGAAGGGTCTGATGAAGACTCCGACATTGGCTCCGGCGACGGCTCCGGCGACAGCGATGGCTCCGCCTATGTGGCATCTGAGGATGATCATTCCTCCGAGTAGAAATCCTGTGAAACAATGAAACAATGTTTCATCATTTTGGCCCCGGAGTGGGTTTGTAAGATAACTTAAATTCTTAAGTAGCTAGGGACGAAACAGCTATGCATGTGCGGAAACAACTTATCCTGCAATCCTTTAATATTATCTGCATGTTTCATTTTTGTCGGAAAGCAAGTGCTGATTTCGTTGTTTTCCGGCTTGCTCATTTGACCTTCCGCGAGCCGGAAGACCTTTAGCCGGAAACACTCGCCAGCGGCGACGAAGCCCAATGGCAATCCATCAATAACCGCGGAAACAAGCCCCCAGCCAAGGTGCCGGAAATCGCTACTAGGAATCCATGAGTTCGCAACAAAAAACACTTCCACCAGAAAACTTAAGCTTACGTCCTAAAGGACGATTTTTGAAAATCACAACTTTCATACACGCCTAGGTGGAAATATCCAGCTCTGCGGTTTTAGTCGGAAAACATACACGATCTAAAAATGAACAAGTAAAGGAGGTAAAAGACTCAGAGAGTGAACCAAAAGCTTTATTTCATTGATCATATATAACTATTACAGAGTATGTAACTCGTAAAATTATGCTAAGTGTGGAAAGGACGTAGCTGTGCAATGTTCCAAGGGCGATCTGTCTCGTCGTAGATGTCATCCGGATCCTCACGCTTGCGTTTCCGGTACCAGTTAGCAGGTATGTCCTTTAGCTCCCGGAAATCGACAAGGTAGTACGATCCGTTGTGAAGCACTTTGCTAACGACAAAGGGTCCTTCCCATGGAGATTGCAGCTTATGGTCTTTCACCTGTCGAAGGCGGAGGACCAAGTCTCCGGCCATGAAAGAGCGGTTCCGAACTCGACGACTGTGATAGCGTCGGAATTTCTGCTGGTATATGGTGGAGCGTTGGTCGGCTAGGTTCCGAGCTTCTTCGATCAAGTCCACAGATAGCTGTCTGGACTCGTCAGCTGTTTCTTCATCATAGGCGGAAACTCGCGGTGAATCATGGATGATGTCGGAGGGGAGCACGGCTTCGGATCCGTATACCAGGAAGAATGGAGTGAATCCTGTTGACCTGTTAGGGGTAGTTCGTAAACTCCACAAGACAGAGTCCAACTCATCAGCCCAAGCTCCAGCTGCGCGTCGCAGTGGTTCTTCAAGGCGTGGCTTAATTCCTGATAATAGGCCGTTAGCCCTTTCGACCTGACCATTGGATTGTGGATGAGCCATAGAGGCAAGGTCCAGTCGAATCCCTACTTCCTCGCAGTAATCCTTCAATTCTCCTTGTGCGAAGTTTGTGCCGTTATCTGTGATTATGCTGTGTGGGATGCCGAATCTCATCACGAGGTTGCAGACAAATTTTAGTGCCGTAGCACCGTCAGCTTTTCTCACTGGATTTGCCTCGATCCACTTACTGAACTTGTCAACAGCGACCAGGAGGTATTCAAACCCGCCAGGAGATGATCTTTTTAACTTACCAACCATATCGAGCCCCCAGACGGCAAATGACCAGGTGATAGGGATGGTCTTCAGCTCTTGGGCTGGAGCATTTGGTTGAGTAGCATAGTACTGACAACCTCGGCAGGTCTTCACCAGCTTATCAACATCTTCTTTAGCTATGAGCCAGTAAAACCCGAGCTGAAAAGCTTTTGCAACGAGTGACCTGGGAGCGGCATGATGCCCGCAGTCCCCTGCGTGGATCTCTCTAAGGATTTCAATGCCATCTTGATTAGAGATGCATTTGAGAAATACCCATGTTGCACTTCGTTTGTAGAGTTGTCCGTCAACGATTGTGTAGGATCTTGCTCGTCTGATGATCTGTCGTGCGAGGACTTCGTCCTCCGCAACTTCTGATCGATGAGGTAGTCCAGGAAAGGCTATGTCCAAGCCGGAATGATAGCCATCACTTCTCTAGCCGGAGACACTACCACCTCTAGGTTTTCTAGGTTAGCGCCATTCACCGAGGGTATCCGGAGATGCTCCAGGAAAATTCCAGGCGGAATTGGCTTCCTGCCGGATCCGAGCTTGGATAACATATCTGCCGCTGTGTTATCGTCTCTCCTGACGTACTTGACTTTGTATCCAAGGAAGCATTTGGTGATCTCGTCAACTTCGTCTCTATAAGCCGCCATGACGGAGTTTCTGGCGTTCCAGGTTCCGGCTACTTGCTGTGCCACCAGATCGGAATCTCCGCAGCAAATGATGTGCTTGATCCCTATCTCCTTAGCGATGCGCAATCCGTGTAGTAGAGCCTCGTATTCCACCATATTGTTTGTAGCTTCGAAGTGGATCTGCAGAACGTACTGCAGTTCCTCTCCGGTAGGGGACTTCAGGGTGACTCCGGCTCTTGAGCCTTGATGCTGCTTGGACCCATCGAAGTGCATAACCCATGTTTCTGGTTCCGGCTCTAAATTCATATCCGGAGCTTCTGTCCAATCTGCGACGAAATCTGCCAAGACCTGGGACTTGACCGCAGTCCTGGCTTTGTAGTTGATGTCGAAGGCGGATAATTCAATGCCCCATTTTGCTGTGCGTCCTGTTGCGTCAGCGTTGTTGAGAATCGTTGACAGCGGAGCCTTGCTCACGACTGTTACTGGATGCTCCTGGAAGTAGTGTCTCAGCTTCCTGCTGCCTAGGAAAACTCCATAGGCTAGCTTTTTAAAGTGAGGATACCGTTGTTTGGACTCCGTAAGCACTTCGCTAATGTAATAGACTGGCCTTTGGACTCCATACTCGTGTCCTTCTTCCTGTCGCTCCACCACGATGACGAGGCTGATGACTCTGTTGGTAGCTGCCAGGTAAAGGAGCATAGGCTCGACTCTCCTGGTGCTGCTAGGATAGGTGGGGAGGTGAGTATTTCCTTCAACCCTTGAAGTGTTGCATCTGCTGCCTCATCCCAGACAAATTTGTCTGTCTTCTTCAATAGCTTGTACAGGGGTAGCGCCTTCTCGCCAAGACGGCTAACGAACCTGCTGATTGCTGCGACACAACCAGTTAGCCCTTGCACATCTTTGAGACAAGTTGGCCTTTTGATGCACAGGATTGCCTTGATTTTCTCCGGGTTAACTTCAATGCCCCTGTTAGAGACAATGAAGCCAAGGAGTTTTCCAGCTGGTACGCCAAAGACGCACTTCAGCGGATTCAACATCATCTTGTACCGTCGGAGATTCTCAAAGGTTTCTGTGAGGTCGCTGATCAAGTCGGATCCTTTCCGAGTCATGACCGCGATGTCGTCGACGTAGGCGTGCACGTTCCGGCCAATTTGGTCCTTCAGGCACCGCTGCATCTTACGTTGGTAGGTGGCACCTGCATTTTTCAGGCCAAAGGGCATAGTAACATAGCAGTAAGTGCCAAATGGGGTGATGAACGAGGTCGCTTTTTGGTCGGACTCCTTCATCCGGATCTGGTGATACCCGAAATATGCGTCAAGAAAACACAGAAGTTCCGCCCCTGCCGTCGAATCAATGACTTGGTCAATGCGCGGCAGGGGAAACGGATCCTTCGGACAATGCTTATTCAAGCCGGAGTAATCGATGCACATTCTTAGTATTTCAGAATTCTTTTTGGGTACACAGACGGGATTTGCGACCCAATCAGTGTGGATAACTTCTATTACAAAACCTTCCTCTAGTAACTTTGCTAATTCCATTCCTATGGCGCGGCGCTTCTTATCTCCAAAGCGTCGCATAGCTTGCTTCACCGGTTTAGCCCCCGGGTTTATGTTGAGGTAGTGCTCGTCGAGTTCCCTTGGTACTCCGGACATGTCAGAAGGCTGCCATGCGAAGATATCCATGTTAGCGCGGAGGAACTCGACGAGCGCGTCTTCCTATTTGGGGTCCATGTTGGCTCCGACCGAGACCTGCTTGGTAGTGTCTCCTTCCTTGAAGTTGACTTTCTTGGTCTCTATCACGGCCTTGAAGGAATTTTTTGTGTTCGGAGATCTGTTTCTTGGTGGTCTGCATTTCAGTCGGATCCACCGCGGCTCCGTAGCCTTTCGGCTCCTCTCCGGATATCACGTACTCGCGAAGGCGGCTTCGCCCAACTCGCACTCATGAGCCTTTTTGTAGTCTCCGGATACGGTAATCATACCATTTGGACCCGGAATCTTGAGCTTGTTGTAGATGTATCACGCTCTTGCATGGAACTTGTGGTAGGTGGGCCTGCCGAAAATGACGTGGTAGGAGCTCTTGAAGGGCACGACCTCAAATGTGATCCTCTCTTCGCGGAAATTATGAACATCGCCGAAGGCCACGGGAAGTGTGATGCTGCCGAGGGAATTCGCCTTTTTACCCGGAACCACGCCATGAAACTTAGTGTTACTGTGTTTGAGCTGTTCCTTGGTAAGGTCCATCCGCTCCAGAGTCTCCAGGTACATGATGTTCAAGCTGGCTCCGCCATCCATGAGGCACTGGGAGAAGTCATAGACGTCGATGCGGGGACTTACAACCAAGGCATAGCACTCTTTTGGCACAATGGTAGGGTGATCCTGCCTATCAAATGTGCACGGGACTTCCGACCACCTAACATAATGCGGCACAGCCGGAACTGTGGCGTTCAGGATCTGGAAAGCTGACTTGGTGGCGCGGACTGTTGGAGTTCCGAGGAAGGTGTGGTACGCACCTACACTCTTTTTCTCGAAAGGGTTGGATTTAGCTGCGGATCCTGCTTTGGGGTCCGGCGAGTCATCATCTTCGTCCATCGCCTCGGAACTGTCCTCCTCTTTTTCCTTGTTCTTGCCCTTGCCTCCTTTGCCGCGTGGGCGGTGCTTCCGGGCTCGCTTGTATCCTGCTTCCGGGTCATTTTTCAGATCATTGACCCACTTGCAGTTGCGGTAGTGTGAGTGGACTTCCCCGTAGCCGGATCCAAATGGGCCAGGCAGGGCATGTCTCTGTACTCTTTGTAGGTTTGGGGGGCGCAGGATTCGGCAGCAGTGACTTCGTCACCACGCTGCTGGCCCCTGCCGGCTCCGCCTCCGCGACCGTGGCCTCTTCCGCCTCCTTGACCTCCACGTGGAAAAGCCATGGCGACCATCTCGGATCCGCCACTCTTCTGGTCATCAGGGGGGTTTTCCGCTTATTGCCGCTGCTGTTACCGTTATCGCGGTTCTTCTGCAGATGCAGGGGAATTGCTGTAGCTGCTAGATATCCGCCTGCGTCGTCGTTGGCGGCAGTATGATCACTGGCGATGGAGATCATGTCATCCAAAGTCAGTTTATTTGCGTTAGCCAAGCAAGTGAGCTTGTGCCGCAACAATCCTCCCCTCTGCAGTCCACCTATAAAGGCGTGCATAGCAGTGGTGTGGTCAACATTTTCACACTCGTTCCTGCATGCCAACCATCGTGTGAGGAAGTGTCTTGAAGTTTCTCCCTTCTTCTGGATACATGCTTGCAAGTCGCTTGTTGTGGCAGGCCTTTTGTAGGTGCCCCTGAAGTGTTTCTCGAAAGCCGTCTTCAGGTCAAACCAGCAAAAGATAGAGTTCTTCTCGAGGTCGCTGAGCCAGATCCGGGCTAGACCTACAAGGTACAGCTGAAGCATGCGGCAGGCGATGTTAGGGGTTCCTCCGGCAAAGGTCACTGCATTGTAGTAATCTTCAATCGAGGTATCCGGCCTTTCCGTGCCATCATAATGCTTCAGGTTTCCGAGTAGCTTGAGGTTCATCCTTGGCTTTGGTTCCTCTCGAATCATCCTGCCAAAGCACTTTGGGCCGATGTAGTCCGTTCTGTATTCGTTGAGGCATTCCCGCGCATCACGCGAGCCGTTGCGGGGGGATTTTGAGCGTGAGCGAGATCTCCGGCCACCGCCTCCGCCTCCACCTCCGCCTCCACCGCTAGGTGGTGGTGAGGGAGACCTGCGAGGGGGCCGATCCGACCTTTTGCTTCCGCCATCTGATTCTCCTCGCCCTTCGTGATGCTGGCTCCGGCTTCGATGGCTGCCTTCACCTTGGTGCTGGCTGCCATGGCCATTTCGGCTTCTGCGAGGCTCTGGGTCGTGTTCTTCGTTCTGACTCCTCCTGGGCTCAGGCTCGCGATCATTGATCTGGCTCCGGCGAGGTTCCGGCGTTCGCTCCCTGTTCCTGTTTCTCGAGGGCAGCACGTTGTCACGGATATTGATTCCGCCAGGCCCATGGGGCCTGGTGTTTCCGGCTGGACTACGGCGACGAGGAGGACGCGGATATCCATTAGGCGGAGGTGAGGGATTGCGGTACTTGTCCTTACCAGTGTACATTGCATCCTTTCCCTTTCTCGGATCTGACGGAGGCGTCTTTGATGGTACGGGGATTGGATTTGGGTGTTCTCTGGTTTTCCTTTTGCGTTCTGAGGATCCAGTTCACGATTCGTCGTCACGATGGCGATTGTCGTAGGCGTCCTTCTGCGCGGTAGAGATGCAATGCTCCGGGTTGGATTCCAACTTGCGCGAAGTATCTGCCTTGCTTTCCTGCTTCATTGCTGAAGCAACGAGCGTACGGACGTAGTTGATATCGATCTCCTCGTCCTTTTTTCTTCAAGATCTCCGCAGCCTTCTTCATATTGTCCTTCGGAGTGGCGTACGGCTGCTGCTCGGTCGGAGTTGCGAAGGTGATCTTACGGGGAGCTATAGTTTCTCGCCGGATCTTATCGATCCCCTGTTGAGCCTCAGTGATCTTGTCCTCCCAATGCTTCCGGAGTTGCTTGACTTTCACCAGTGATTCGTCCACCTCCTGCTCGCGCTTGAGAAAGTTGTCCACGAAATTCGCGGCTTCCTTCCTCTCGTCAAGCATTGCGGCTGCGGTTTGAGCGAATTTTTGGGCTGTCGCCAGCATCTCTATCCTCTTAGCTTCTAGCGCTTCTGCGTCTTCGGGAGTAATGGGTTTGTTGAGAATATCCGAGTGCGCGGTTGCCTCCATGCCTGCTTGCTCAACCAGCTCCTCTGGGGACAGGACTTCCTTACGCGGTCATTCCCGCGAAAGCGGAGATCCTGCGTGGGATGGCTGTGGATCGGAGTGGGTGTTTTCATCTTCTGATTCGCGTTGATCCAGCGCCGCCAAGGTTGCGAGAACCTGTTTAGGCTGGGCGGATTCAACTTCAGGTTGATCACCGTATCCGTATTCCTTCACCTTGCGATCAAACTCTTCAGTATCCATGGAGGGGGTGTCCCCGGAGATTGGGCTTAGGTTGCCCAGGATCGACTCTTCAACCGGAGTGCCGCTTTCTCCGACAGCCTCCTGCTGATCCGGAGCAGTGTTGTTTTCCGGTACCTCGACCTGCTCGGGACCACCTCCGGCTTCGTGAGGGGCGGTTCCGGCGGTATGGGCCAAGAAGTGTACGAAGTGACACCTTTGCTTCTCTAACACCTGGGAGATCCAGGCGGATTTGCGTTGGTCTTCCACCTTTATTTCCTGCTCAGGGGAGGATTGGGTGGGTTTTGATTTTTCCAGATCCAAGGCGGAATCTTCCTTAGGAAGCTCCTGCATCTCAGATCGGATCTTCGCGACTGCGTCCTGCTCAGTGGCGGTCGCGTCAGCGTTACTTACCAGTGGGTTTTCGTCGAAATCGACGGTTTCCCCGATGAAGATGTGTATGCCGCCGACTGGGACGATGGAGAGCTTGACGGGGTTTGTCTTAGCCGGAATCCAGCACTCATCCGGAGGGACGATCGGCAGATTTCCGGCGTAAAGGATGCACCCCACAGCGATGGTGTCGTCGTAGCTTCCCATGGCGGAACCCTCCCGGTTCCGGCCTCCAGACGCCGCTGGCCCCACGGTGGGCGCCAACTGTCGTTGCCTATTCGACGGTGCTCCAGAGGAGGGATCCTCATGGAGGGGAGAAGAAGTAGGGGCCATAGGGCGGAGTGCACACGGGACGGTGGTACGCGATTTACCCAGCTTCGGAACACCTGCACGATGACAGGGCCTACTGCTGCTTATCTGGAATTATCTGGGCGCTTTTGCGTTGTTACAATGAGTTGTGGTTGTCCCTCTAGGGCTCCCGGGATCCGGCTTATAAAGGCGCACAGATCTAGGGTTTACATGGAGAGTCTTAGCCGGATTACATTGCCTAACTACGGTACAATGTCTTGCCGTGTACGTCAAGGATCCGCCTTCCCTTATACGTCGTACTTGTTCCGGGTTCCACATGGGCCTCCACGGATCCGGCTTCCTCCGAAGGTTGGTTGGGATCCGGCTTCCCCATCCTGGGCTGGACTTTATCCTTCAGGATCAACAACAACTGGGCCGCCCGATGGGCCACATGCCGCATCACCATCTATGGGCCACCTGGGCTTGCCGGATCTAGGCACTGTCGATGGTACACCCATGAAGTATACCCACAACAAGTGGACTCTTCAGAAGATGGGGGAACTTTTCTGGGCGTGGAAGAACCGGTTATGGGCAACTTATAAGGAGGAGAACAAGCCTCCAAAATTCGAAGGCTATCTATCGAAGCAGGATCATAACTGGGATGCATTTGTGGAGTACAAGAGCTCAGAGGATGCTGTGGCATTGTCCAAAAAAAACAAGAAGAATGAAAGCGAAAAGGTATATCACCATCATACAGGACGAGGGGGCTACAAAGTAGCCATGCCTAAGTGGGATGAACAAGAGGCTGAGATGCAGCGGAATGGGATCATTCCAGAACCCATCCGAGAAAACTGGGACTTGAGGGCTCGAAATTGGTTCCTTGCGCATGGCTGTGAGTATGACATGCAGATAGGGGACCTTGTTGAAAGTGACATCAAGGTTAAGATACCCAGGGAAAATGGCTTGAAGTGACGGCAGCTATTAAATCGGGAAAATTGAAGTTTGTTCCCGATAGAGAGAAAGACTTTCTGACGCTTGTCCTCGGTAATCCTGAAAAGGGAGGACGAACAAGAGGCCTCGGCCCTAGTATTCCGTGGTTGCTTGGGTTTCCGAGCGACGCAGAGACTTATAGAAGCCGAGCGAGAGCAAAACAACGCCAGCTGGAGGTGCAGAATGACTGGTTGATAGAGTTCCAACGCCAACTTGACCAGCAGTAGCGGGAGATTCAGCAGCATCAGTGGGAGATTGACGAACTTAAAGGACGACGCGAGCCAGATAATACCGCCGGCATATCTCACCGGCGAAGCAGCAATGTGGCTGACTCGGAGACCCCGCCTAAATGTACATGGATGATAGATGGCGGTCCTGGCTACCCCGTGGATGGAATGAAGGAGCAAACACCTTATGATCTCCATGAGGTGATCAGGAACATATCTCTTAAGGTGGCGGTCGGCTATGTCTTACCTGCATTAGGACCTGAAGGTGAGCCGGCAACATGGCATGGCAATGAGATTCCAGCTGGCTATGCTCGTGTCAGGGTGGATTCAGTTGTACAGTCGTTTAAATCATTGCAGCTGGAAATCCCTGGAAGTGATGGTCGGGATACACTCGGGGAAGTACTGGGTGAAATCATTCTTTGGGAAAAGAAAAACATCAAGCTTCCAGGCTGGGTACAACCTACTAGTCGTCCCAGGTCACCATCACCTCCTCCAAGTGATCGCAGGCCACCATCACCTCCTCCGAGTGGTCACATGTCACCACCATCACCCCATGGGTACGACCACCACATCCCTAGTCCATCTCCATCTCCTGCGTCGCCGCCTGCGCCCACTAAGACTCGGCATGCACCCAAGCGGAAGCGTTTCAAGAGTCATATCCGCAAACTGTCGCCCCTCCCAAAAGTACCAAAGGTCCCCCCCCCCCCGTGCTTACGATCTTACTAACGAGGAAAGTGGCACCGTTGCAAAGAAGGAACTGTATGAACAGCTTCATAAGGAAAAAAAAACCCAGCGCCAGCACCATACACCGAGAAGCAAAAAAGCATATGCTCTTGATTTTCTGAACACACACTACTGGGAAATGGCCTACCGCCGGCG
>NC_061508.1:216673508-216709668 GCF_022539505.1 Lolium rigidum | reverse complement strand
CTTCGTTGTCGCGCTCGGCCTCGCTGACCTCGGCGAGGAAGCTCTTGAGGAGCAGGTCGTCGTCGGCCTCCGACGAGCCCTGGGGATCGACGGCGGCAGGGGGCAGCGACGGCGGCAGGGGCAACGACGGCGGCGGATCGACTGCGGCTGGGGCAACGACGGCGGCGGATCGACTGCGGCAGGGGCAACGACGGCGGCGGATCGACTGCGGCATGGGCAACGACGGCGGCGGATCGACTGCGGCAGGGGCAACGACGGCGGTGGATCAACTGCGCGCGTGGTTGATTTGGCCGTGGGGAATGACGGCCACACGCCTAAGTCCTGGAACGCGTACCCCCGGTGTTTTGCGAAACCGCCGGCGGTAATGTTTCAGCCACTTATAGGTGGGACCACGTGGAGTTACCACGGGCGGAAACGACCAATTCGCCGGGGGTAACTAGTTTTTTTTCACAGGGCGCGCGATACACCTTTTGTTCTGTAAACCATATTGTTATTCAAAAACGAATCGGTAACACAGTGGTTCCACTCAATTGGGCATAGCTGCAGCATCAGGAGTTCGAATCCCACGGGGCGCAAAAAAGCCACCCATTTTTTATCCCTTTCCTAGACCTCTTTTGTTGTTTCTAGTCATTTTTAGAATATACTTGAAGGATAATTAAATTGCAAGGCATAAATTTAGGACTTTAATTCTTGAATGACTTCAAAGTCCTTTCGGCGACATCCGATAAAAAACCAAGACATAAATTTAGGATACACTTGAGAAGGACAAATGGTTGTTCGAGAGATAATTATTATAAATACACAAATGACTTCAAAGTCCCTTCCGCTTGGTCCTTGTGACCCCACCGGTATCGTCGCGACTCCTTGTGTACGGAGGAACACTTGACCTAGGTAGCGTCGTCCTTCTTCTTCTTAGTGTGTAGGTTCTATCGTCTTCATCGGGTTCTTCCATCATTGGGTCTCCGACGAGGCCGTCGAAGTCTTGCTCGTCGGCAACTCCATCCATTCCGACGAGGGCCCTTTTTCCTCTCCTTACAACAACACGGCTGGGCCTTGACGGGTCAGTTATGAAGAAGCATTGCTCGACGTGCTTAGCCAATACCCAAGGCTCATTTTGCGCGGTGGGGTTCTTGGTCTTGGATTTGGGGGCGGTCGCATGGTGGTGACATACGCATCTTCTTTTGTGACGTCCGTAGCCCATCGACACGAAACATCGGTAGCTTCTCCCCGACGTAGTCGAGCTCCCGAGATTTCCTCGATCCTTCGTAGTACCTTTTCTTCTCTTCACCCGTGTACGATTCCATCGTCACACCCGAGTTACGATAGTCGCTTACTTTGTCTCTCTCCTCTGTGGAGAATGTGTAACCATTGATGTCGTATTTACGATAAGTCATGAGGTTGGGGCGGGCCCACAAGACAAGGCTAATATCATTTTGTCTACGCCGCTTGCCATTGGTGGGGGATTGGCATCAATCTGGTCTTTGAACCAGCTCGCGAAAGAGGAGTTGTGCGCTCTAAATACCTCTTCTTCCGTCATCGGCTTGTCAGCCACTGCTCTTGATCATGTTTATGTGCTTGATCCACCCAAGGCTCTACCTCGTTCATGTCTTTGTAGTGCTACTAAGTGGGCCCTGTTAAAGTACGTGTTCTCCTATCATCTTGATCCGCGTCGAGTTCCCTCCGCCGCGGCGTTGTGGCCTACTCCCTCGAATCTGCTGAGGTGCTTGTTGGCGGGCAATCCAACCGGATGTGGGTCGTCCTCGTTTAAATAATTCTTGCGAGAAAGAGATGCACTCCTCGGTGAGAAAGCCACGGACGATGCTTCCATCCGGATGTGCCCTGTTACGAACGTATCCTTTGATGAAGCCGTTCATTCTTTCTAACGCCATCATGTTGTGAAGGAACGCGGGCCCAAGATCCTCGATATCGTCCACTATATGCACCGACGGATGGACCATGATGTCAAAGAATGCGGGCGGGAAGTACATCTCCATCTCGCATAGGATGGTGACGATCTCTTCCTGCAGCCTCCCGAGTTTCTTGACGGTTATCGACTTTCGAGTGATGACGTCGAAGACGTTACACAGGTCAGTCAGCGTCGCACGAACGTGCGGTTCCATTATCCCTCGGATAGCAACCGGAAGTATCTGCGTCATCATGACATGATAGTCATGAGACTTCATCCCGCTGAAGATTTTTTCGTCGGGTCCGAGCCATCTGCGTATCAGCCCCGCGTAGCCTAGGGGAAATTTGACTTCTAGTAGGCACTTGAAGAATTGTTCGAGCTCATCGGGATTTAGAGTGAAGCGGGAGGGCGAGGAGTTTCACGCTGCTTGGCCACCCTTTTGCGTTTGCGACCATCCGTTTCCTCCTCCTCGGTTTCTCTGGTCAACACTGGGCGAAATGAAGCTCTTTTCGATATCAAGGGCCATCGGAGTCGTGTCTTGCTTTCGACCCGTCTTTGGTCCTCTCCGGCATGTTGAGCACGGTGCCAAGCAAGCTCTCGCACACGTTCTTCGTGATATGCATGACATCAAGGCTATGAGGCGTACCGAGGATCTTCCGATACGGCAAGTCCCAAAACACGGACCTCCTTTTCCATACCCCCAAGAGCGGCCCGGGTTCCTTTTTCTTTCTCTTGTCTCCTTTCTTACCGCTTACGCATCTTTATCTTACCCGCCGGAGGGCAGTCTTTCCAGTTTTTCAACGAGTATCTATCTCTTCGCCGCTTCTCCTAGGTGGAGGTCCCTCGACCTCATCCTTCCCATTGAACAGGTCTCCACGCTTCCTCCACGGGTCATTCTTGGGAAGCCACATTCGATGCCTCATGTAGACGGTTTTGAAGACCGGGATCCTTACCCAGCTGTAAAAACGGCGTCTTTTCCATGCACCTCACACATGCCTTGTGTCCGTGGCACACATGGCACACGATATATCCGTATCCAAGATAGTCCTGCACCGTCGTTAACGGTGCGGCTTTCATACGGAAAGTTTCTTGTCCGTAGGCGTCCCAAGTTTCTATCCCTTCCTCCCACGAGTGACTAGCTCCTCCTTCAATAGCTCCGGATACAGGTTGATATCGCTCCCTGGCTGCGTCGGCCCTTGGATTAGCATACTCATGTGTATGTACTTCTTCTTCGAGGCATAGCCATGGAGGGAGGTTGTACATCCATACAAACACGGGCCAGTGCTTGTGCTTGCTGCTTTGGTTCCCAAACGGATTAAGTCCGTCGGTGCTCGCACCCAACCTGATGTTCCTTGGTTCTTTCCTGAATTCTTCGTAATACTCATCGTCTAATGTTTTCCACGGCTTGCATCCGAAGGGTGTGTTAGCATCGGGTTTTCAACCCGTTCCACATCACGCATCACCGCCTCCTTTCTTTCCGCGTGCCAGCGCATGAGCTTTGCTTCCTTGGGGTCCACGAAGTACCGCTGCAGACGGGGCGTGAGCGGGAAGTACCACACAACTTTTCAAAGAGATTTTCTTGTCCCTCTCTTGTATCGAGATTCGCCACACTGTGGGCATGTATCAAGATTGGCATGCTCGTTCCGATATATTACGCGATCAGCGATGCATGCGTGGTATTTACGGTGCGGTAAATCGAGAGGGCACACGATTTTCTTGGCCTCCTGTAGGCTACCGGCACACGTGTTATCTTTAGGAAAGTGGATCTTCAAGTATCCGAAGAGTTCGTCCACGCTTGTGTCCGTCCATTTGTGCTTTGCCTTCATCTCCATAATATCGAGAGCGTATCTCGGACGGCTCTCCTCCGTCCCACGAGCTGCATCGTACAACGGAGTTCTCGAGTCTACCTCGAGTTGATCCAGCTCAGCCTTCCGTCTACCGGCGATTTTGGGGTCGGTCGATGTGTTGCTGAGAAGAAGTTCTTGAACATGACGGTCCTGCACGGCCACGGTTAGCGGGGTATTTCTACTCATGTCCTCGTCGGCCGCATGTTCTTCCCGGCCTTCTTGATCACCATCAACGTGTGCGCCATCCTCTTCAACCTCCTCTCCATTGTCGTGTGGGGCATCCTCTCCATCACCTTCGTTATCATCATCTCCACCATCATCATCTCCATAATCATCACCATCGATATCATCATCTCCATCATCACTCATCCACTGAGTATGCCCCTCCATGAAACTATACCTGAGCAGGTGTTGATTCACTATGCATGAGAAGGGGTCAAACAACGATCCTAGCTTGCATCTTCGACAAGGACACATTATATCCTTTCGCTTTTTTCGATACATGTCGGCCGTCACGCGTTCCACGTATCTATCCACGACGCTTTCCCTCATCGCGATGACCATCGCCGCCTACAAGACAAGATAATTGATTACACCGCCATCTCGGTTTTCACGGAAAAAATTCGGCATGACCTTTGCTAAATATTGTCATGCTTGGAGTTCCAAAATTCGCCGGAACGGAAGTTAATCAACATTCAGGCAAAACATTGGCAACTCAATGTTCCTGCACGCGTAAACAAATGCAAAACAATGCATTTACATATATGGACCACCTTTTGCCACCACTAGTACTAGTGATATAACCGCGAATTTTCGCCAACATATGAACATTCCACTCATTTAGTTATGTACCTATTAGTTGCCGCGA
Organism: Lolium rigidum; assembly: GCF_022539505.1. Classification (NCBI taxonomy): domain Eukaryota; kingdom Viridiplantae; phylum Streptophyta; class Magnoliopsida; order Poales; family Poaceae; genus Lolium; species Lolium rigidum. The sequence continues at coordinate 216,705,047 of NC_061508.1, read as the reverse complement.
CGTCCAAAAGCACCCGAGAGACGCCACACGTCGACTTTAATGCTTGAGAGATCTAGAGATCTAAGAAATGGAGAGATCTAGCTAGATCTAGTGGAAAAGGTGGTGGGAGGAGATAGATCTAGATCTAGATTATGCAAATCATGCTAGAGGGGCTAGGTAGTGCATGATTTGCTCAAATACATCATATTTTATTGGTTGAAATAGCTAAAATGGGTGGGGGAATGAGCTAACTAGTGCTTGGGTTGATTTGCCATCACATATGAGTGTGTGTGGGTGGTGGTAGGTGGCTGGTCGTCCTAAATGGACATGCCCAGGTTACCGTCGGCGCCTACAACATAAAATGCCAGCGGTAGGGCACGTTACCGCCGGCATGCGCTGGCCGCAACGCCGGCGGTAAGTTAAGGCCAGGTGGCCCACCCTGGCTCGGCAATACCGCCGGCATCTACTGCGCGCGTTCGCCGGCGGTAGAGCCCAGTATCCCTGGCGCTTTGGGCCCAATACGCCGGCGGTAAGGCTAGGCCCAAATGGGACCCCGCGGCCCATTGCACCCCCGGAGCCTCAATTTTCATTTCGCCGGCGGTAAAGGAGCTACCCCCGGCGCCATCCTACGTGTTCGCCGGCAGTACTGTTAGGCCCCCCTGGAAGGTATTACCGCCGGCATCTTCAGCTCGTATTTGCCGGCGGTAAGGAGTGCGGCTATAAGCCTTTCCCTAGTAGTGACACCATCGCAATATGACTTACACGAGAAGAAGGATGACTATACACGCACACTTGCGAGGGTAATTGAGAAGAAGGATAGTGCTAGGTTAATTGAGAAGAAGGATAGTGCTAGCACGAGTAAATAATCAACTAGAAGTGTAGCCGGGAAGAAATCAAGTTCAACAAGTGCACCCCTCAAGGCCAAGCAAGCGACAGCAAGCAGAAAAAGAAAGGAAGTTCCCCAGCTCAGAGAACAGGCCAAACAATCGATCTCACCCCTCAAAGTGTTAGATGTTCCCTCGGTGTACCAGGAACTTGGTGGTTTCGATATGGAAGAAGTTGCGTCGCTAGCGGCTCAAGTTGGCTGTACCGTAGAGCAATTGCTGAGTGCCGCAGATGCTGCAGTACCCATTGCTGATATAGCTCCTAAATTTGTCTACCGGGCCGACTTGGTCAGCAAAGAGCGGTGCATCAACTGCCAACGCATATGCGGAATTTGCATCAGTGGTACCTTGGTGCGTGCAAGGTGGACCAAACATACATCGTGGCGGATATCCCAGAAGAATAATACTTCTGAAGGGAGGATCTCCATATTGAGATTTCCGAACTCTGACAGTTATTCAATTTTGAGGCCCTCGACAAATCTCTCATGAGTTGCTATTGCTTGTAAGTTGTTAACTACATATAAGTTCATGTTCATTCAGTTGTTCCTGTTCATTGCATATACTCATTATATCTTATGTGCTCTCTTATGCAGACGGAAGATCAGTGAATGCAGAAGTAATAAGATAATCAATATTGGGTTTGTTCATCCAGATAAAGTACGTCATGACACGGTAAGGGATAAAGCTGAAGAAACGGGGGGAAACCTACTAAGGTTTATAACGGAGCAACATTTTTGTGATTCAATATTGTTTCCTTACAACTACAGGTGAGAGTCTTACTGATCTGTTGTGCACATTCAATTTTTCTTACTCGATACTAAGTGTAATTCATGACGTATATATATAAACATGCGCAGTTTCCACTAGATTCTGCTAGACATTCAAGTTGATAAGGGAATATTTGAAGTAAGGGACCCATTGAGTAGAGGCCTGGAAAGGTTACCCGACTTGCAGAAGTTGCTCCAGAGGTATTTTCAATCATTAATTGCCGCGCTATATCTTTCGTGAGATATCAATTAATTATCCACTCATTCAATCAATCTTTTGCCTGGCAGGGTTTGGAGAGTTTTCAAGATCAAGAATAAGGGAAACTTCGCAGAGAAGCTAACAGTTACTCATGTACCATGCGCCCAGTAGCCACAGGGGACAATCTATGTGGATACTATGTTTGCGAGGCCAATCGCATGTTAAACACTGAGAAGCAGAACGATAATAGATTCAACGTAAGCAATAACATTCACAACTTTAATTTATTATCATCAATATTTCGTTATCAAGATTGATATAGTCATATTCATCTCATTTTTCTAGGTCGACTTCATGCGGGAGAAGCTCCAACCACACGAACACCTACTAGGAATTATGGAGGAAGTGGCGGTACTTCTGATGAGAGAAGTAATAGACGACAACGGCTTGTTTAGTCCAAATAATTGGCGCTTCAAATGATCCCCGTGTAATAGTTCGAATAGAAGACGGGATTTAGTTCCGGTAGTCGTGAGCTCCACGCATGTATATGTAAGGGGAATCTATGAATAAACTTTTGCTTTCAATATTTGATTGCTCGATCTATATACAATGAATGAACGTGTACAACTTGTAGTACCGTACAAATATATGCAAATTTTATTTTAAAATGAAAACATGAAATAAAGGGGGCGGTGGCGGGGGGGTGTTGCACCCCTCAAACCCTAAAGCAGCAGCGTTCTACGCGCGCCTCGTAGAGGGCCTTTTGTCACGGGCTGTATTACCACCCGCGACAAAAGGGGGTGTCCCCTGCGCGCCCCGCGGCTACCACGTAGAGGACCTAATGTCGCGGGTGGTAAGCGGACCGGGATAAATGGTAGGGCCTTTTGTCGCGCCCCCGTTGTGTCGGCTGCCGCCCGCGACAAAAGGGTCTTACGGCCCGCGACATTAGGCCTGTTTTGCACTAGTGTTTCATCGACTCAATGTAATATACATCAGATCATACGGAGTCAGGACATTGTCTTCCCAAATATCCAAGTGGATTTAGGGAGATTCCATGTTATGCGTAGGGAACTTACAGTGCAACCTTCTACTTCAGAATCATGTTGATTTGCTCTGCAACTGGGTTCAGGAATCAGGACACACTAAGCAAAACCACCAAACACTGCACTCAAGACAGATTATACTAGACTACCAAAACAAATGGAAGCACAATACCGTTCACAGTATTAGAGCATCCCAGCCGTTGGAGGCCCCCGGGACACAATCCGGATAAAAATTGATCCGAATTGGACGTATTTTTGGCATAGGGAGCAACGATTTTCCAGCCGTTTTCCCCCACACGGCTGACCAGTTTTTGGCTAATCTCACTGACACGCGGGCCAGAGCGCGGAGTTTGCTTCATCCAGAGTCCCCGGCAGCACCCTGGAAAATCGAGGATGGCCTGGGGAGTCCGGACGGATTTAGACCTAAATCCGGACGAAAACGAGAAGTTGGGGGCGTGATTGGACCGTTTTCGTCCATCCGGATGAAAAAAAAAGGATCGTGGGGGCGTTCCTGGAGAGATGGCTGGAGATGCTCTTAGATGATATGCAACTATAACCATAAACGAACAATCCAAATAACTCACGGTTCAGATATTGTTCTTACTGGTCAAGTAGAGAGACTTCCTCAAGCAGATGCAGACTACACGAAGTTTAGGTAAATACCAATTACCAAACCAAACAACAACAAAATACTGAAATTTATCTGTCATTAGAGTCATGACTTGTACCGTCGATCTTCATGTACTTGCCCTCCTCTTCCCGCGCCATTGCTGTGGCCTTGACCACCGCTTGCCACCTCGTCCACCCAAAGTGCCAGAGCCGTGTCCATTGTTTGTGCCCATCTGGTGTCCTCTCTGGCCCATGCCAATGTGCATCCCCTCTTGACTGGGCAGCCCTTGCCGTGCACCTGCACAACATCCCAGGTTCTTACCGTAACCACCTTGTGCAAAAACAATTTAACATAGACAGTATCTGAGGGTTCCTAGTCGTAAAAGTAGAATTATGTTCAAGGCTACATTGTTGGTCACAAAGTACAAGTCCCACATATAAGTTTTCTAGTTACAGGATGCAGTTCCAACCATATCGAGCTAGCAAACAATGAAATTAAAAGTTATTAGTGCTCCCTTTGTCAGGATTCAAAGTAGTTGCTCTTTTCATTTCACAAACCACTTTGTGACTTATTTTGGTTGATGAACTCTTCATCTACATCAAGTTCATGGTGCCCTCACCTAGCATTCTAGAAACAGTCCATCACGTTTGCAACCATTTGAAGGGGTTTCTGGAACAGTCTACAGAAAGAGACAACTGGGCATGCACCGTTATAACATAATTACCTGCTGGAGCAGCATTCTTCTTCTTCCGTGAAACATAGGTCCATGAGCCCTCTTCATTCTTATGGTTATCTTCTTTTACCTCAATAACTTTTGGCTTGAAGATACGACTTTGAATGGTTTGGAACATGAAACCAACAGTTCTTTCCGCACTGCACTCAGCAATCCCATGTATAGTCTTAGTGCTCATGTTGACAGCATGCACCCAAGCCATCTCATCGCTGTACATAGGTTTTGTGTGGATGTAAACCACATCAACATCATGCAGGCTGAGAACAGGACTACCTGCACGGAGCATCAAGGCCGGCTTCTCCACACCGTCTGCTGGCATATCCTTTTCAGAATGCTTCTGGTTGTCCATGATCTCAGAAGCTTTCAAGTGGCAGTCCTGCTGCCAATCCTGCTGCAAAGGATACTTCATACTCCATGCATAAGCAACCCAATCTCCACTGACGTTGGTGGTATCGACGCCTGGGCTGTACATACAGAAGTACTTGATGAAGCCATTGACCACGACCATGTCGCGAACAGTGCTACCCAAGCCTTTAAGTGTAGGGAGCACCCCCGATGATGGCAGTGCTTTGTAATCGATGGTGTTGCCACCCTGGATAACATCGTAGATGAAGATGCCACGCCAGAGGTCGACCCAGCCCATTGAACCGTATCTTCCTCCGATGGTGAACACCTTGTCTGTAATATGGTAGGAGTAGCTTTCTGGTGGACTGACGGGCTTGGTGTCCCATTTCCAGGTCTCCGAGTCGAAGATGTGGATATAGAGCGGCACAGGGGTTGTCAAGGGATTCGGGCGGAGCACGACGAGGAAGAAGCTATCATCTGTGCGGCGGCAGTTGAGGATGCCAACTTCTATGTCGGAGTAGTAGCGGGGATCGGGGTTAGGGAGCCGACGGAGGGTTGGCAGCTTCAGCTGGTTGCCGGTGCCGGTGCCGGCGCAGTAGATGAAAAACTCGTTAATGCGGTCTTCTTCAAGGTTGTGCTCCGGCGAGACTGGGACGCGGAGGAGGGCGAGGCCGTCCTCGGTGGCGACGACCCGGGGCAGCTTGCGGAACGCGTCGGGTTTGAGGCCAGGGCAGTGGACTGTGAAGTAGGAGACGCGCGGCGGATGAGCGATCCAGAAGGTCACCCGGATCTCGCTCTGCCCGTCGCTCCTGGCTGCGGAGGCGGTGGTGGCGTTTGCTTCGTCGTCGATGTAGGCCAGTGTGTCGAGGAGGACCGTCTCGGGATCGGGACGAGGGGGGATGGAGTCGTCGGCGGTGGGGTGGTTGGCCGGACGCATCCAACGCGGCTTACGGGGCGTGGTGTCGTCGCCGCCACAGCAGATCGCGGCTCCTTCTTCTAACAACTGCGCCATCAAATAAAAAAGAGAGAGAGAGGGAAAGGTGCCAGGACTTATATAGCCTTCCCCTCGCGTCACCCCCTCCAAGCGACCAAGGGGGCGAAACCCTAGAGCGCCGCCACCCGGCCACCCCTCCTCCTCCTACCCTCCTCGTTGCCCCTAGAGGTGACGCCGGCCGAAGGCAGCGTCGCCGGTGAAGGGGGCGGAAGGGATCTGAGCCCTCGGCTCCTCCCGTGGCTGCTAGATGGAGGAAATCCACGCGGGGCTCGCCAATATCGTGGCAGCGGCTCGAGGGACCTCCCCTTTGCGCGCGGTCTCTCCGGCGGCTTCCCCGATGGGGGCTCGGGATCTGAGGCGGTGGCTGGCTATGGGTCCCTGCGGCGGGCGTCGTGGTGGGCCGCTCTGGTGGTTGTCCTTGACCTCGCGAGAGGTGAGGCGGCAGCGGGCATCGACGGCGGCTTGGATCTCCGCGTCAAGATCTGTGGTAGGTGCTCTCCCCTCTCTCCCCCGCCCGCTCCGGCGGTTGGTGGCGCCACCACCAGCTCTAGGGCAAGGGGTGCTGATGGACTGTTAGGGGTCAGGGGAAACCCTAGGCTGGCTGGTCCGACCCGGCGATGTCGACACCCCTTCGAGGCGACGATGTGACCCCTCTTTCCACCCTCGACCCATCTCGCGAACGAAAGACCAAAATCCCTTGATTGGGCGGTGTCGACGTGCTGCGCCGTCACCTCCTTGGAGGCGTTGCCTGGGGAGATTTGTCATTCCGGTGGGGAGTCGAAGGTGGGTGCTTTGGGCTTCGATGGCCACTGCCCATGATCTGTTGTTGTGTCCAGTGGCTTTCCTGCTGCTCTAGGTTGTTCAAGGGCGGCTGTAGTGTGACCGGTGAGTTGTGCTCTTCTGGTCATGGTGGTCGTGCTCCAGAAGGTCCTTGTTCTCGAGCCCAACATCTCTCCAGCTCTCGGGTGAGCTTCTCTCACGTCCGATGGTTCGACGGCTCCGATCCATGGCGAGAGGGCTAGGGCCTCTTCGGCATGAGAACGGGAAGGTTTGGTGCTCTTCGTCCCGGGTTCTTCTCCTTGTTCAAGACTTCCTCTCTGCCCCTGGCAGTGACTCTTGATGCCCCGCTGGTTGGTGTCCTTGGTGCCGTTGAGTTGCGGTCTTCGCTTTTGCAAGGCGTGGTGCTTGTGTTGTAGCGTAGTGTTGTAACCTTCTTAGAGTGTTCTCTTGTATCTTTCGGCCGTTGTAGTGTGGTGTGGTGTTGTGTTGTATGGAGGACCTTGTGTAATTTTGTTCGGTTGAGGGCTTTGTTAATTTAAAGTCGGACGCTCGAGCTTTACCTTTAAAAGAATTGCGCCATTAACGAAACAGAGGAAAGGAGTTGTGGATTTCTGTCCGTCGACTGAAGGTGGATCAGATCCAGTGAATGATGAACCCGGTCCTTTTTTTAGCATAATGAACAGATTTCGTTTTACTCTATTGACACTATTATTTCCTTCGACCGAAGCTCTCCATGTTCTGAAACCTCATTGTCGGCATGTTCAATAACCACTGCATCCACCTCCTGATGACCTAATCTCCCCTTCTGCAGCACCGACGCCGCCATTGGCCACAAAAGTATGTGTGGAGACTCACAGAAAAGACTGCCATTCCACCAAACACAGATAAGAGTATCTTCACGCGTTGGCACTTTCCACGCTAAAATCTGGCGCTAGCTAGGGTTATATGGATAAAATTTTTGGCCTTGGGAGACCCAGATTAACGGCGAAATTTGAAAGAATACAACAAAATTAGGCTAAATTTGTGCATATTAGGCGAGTACGAAGTTTTTTCATCGAATTCTTACATATATATGAATTCGACGTGGATACAATAGATAAAAACGAAAAAACCGGCGTCTACATGCCGAAATGGCGGTGGAACGCCGTGTAGTCGCCGCCGTCATCGTCGGAGCCGTTTTTGTCCTTGGGCGGCGTCTCCGGCGGTGCGGACTGGCGACTGCTCCCCTAGCCCGGGTCCCAATGCAGCGAGGAGAAGGAGGCAGCGGTGACTCCAGTCGTCCTCGCTGTCGTCGAGGACGACGAAGGCACGGCGCTGCGCGGCCCTCTCGAGCGTTGTTGCCGCTCTGCCTTGACATGCTCCCACTCCACCCACGACAAGGCCAGCCCCTGGTCCAGCGACATGGGCGGGGACATCGTTCAACGACCACGCTATGACCGCCTCGAGGAACGGTGGCGGAAGCCGTTGGCCGCCGCCTCCCAGTCGTGCAAGGAACGGCGGCTGAAGTCGTTGGCCGCCGCACCGTCGTTGGGTACCTCTCGGGCATCTGCTCATGCTCTCGAGGGGAGATTTTGGGGAGATTTGGGCAAGGAGGAAGCGAAGCAAGGAGGAAGAAGGGGAAATCTCAGGGGGATAACTAAGCTAGGCGCGAGCGGTCGGGAAGTAGCTGGCCAGTTCTCGCGCCATTACTCCGCGCGTGGAGATTTGCTTAGAAAGTTGCTGCCCCGACCAGTTATGACGCGTGGAAGCTCAGACGATGAGGACGAGTGACGCACTATGGGGGACGCCGGCCAAAAAAACGTCACGGTCGCGTGCCCCAAAGACCGCTTCGGTCCGGACGTGCCCCTAATATTGTCCGGCGTCCCTAGCCCATCCCATGTGTATAGAGGCTCTACTAGGGACGCTGGACACGACTTTTACACTTGATTTTTATTTGGAGGTCGCGTTTGCCTCCTCCAAACGCAAATTTGGTCCGGACGTCTCCAAACGACCAATCCGGCGCTTTTGCCGGACGTCGTTTGGGGATGCGACTGGAGATACTCTAATACTGGCAATATCCATGTTGAAAACACGCATGACCTATCAAACAGATAATGCTAGCACTTTTTTTCCCAATTCACTAGCATTCCAAACCTTGAAGAAATCGAATGTAACAAGGTATGTGGATGAGCAACTGTCATTCCCATATTTCCCTACAATAGCTTCCCCTGCATCGACTGAACTATCGCAGTGATCCTTTAGGTGCGTCGAGTGAGACAGCATGAATTCAGAAGAAAAAAAAACGTTGCTCCAAGGGCTGAGAAACAACATACTACAGTTAACATAGTAAGATAAATCTTGTCAAAACTCATAAATACCGCTTCCATCGGTAACAGCCCAAGTCAGATAGAGACTGAAGCACTTCATGTGACTACCATGTCTTATCCTTGCCACATTCCTTCAAGATGGCAACACAAGCAATGTCCATCCATCGCTAAGATTTCGCGAGAGTTACAGAACTTCTGTCGATTCACATGTAATTCTCTTGGAGTAGACACACAGTGGACTGAAAAGAACTGAAGCAAACACCCATCTTATAGTTCGGAGATATATCCAAACTTTCAACATATGCAGTAATTTTTAAGGTACCAGGTATGTACATGTGCAACTGCCAGTCTCTTGATTTGACTATATCCGTTCATATATTTCCCTATGACAGCTTCTCCTACATAGACTATTACTCTATTACATAGACTGAACGGTCGCAATGATGGTCGACTCAAAATGGTTCAGGATGACATGAGTTCAGAAAACACATTTCTCCAAAGGCAGAGAAACAGCAACGCTACACTAATAGAGTAAGCAAAACCTTTCAAACTCATCCAAAACGGCAAAGTTCATAAAAGGAACCCTTCTATCTGTAACAGCCCAAGCCAAAGAGATTGAAACACTTCAAGTGTCTCATATAACTACCAATCCTACCATGTCTTGCCACATTCCTTCAAAATCATCGCTGCGATTTCAAGAAAGTTCAAAACTGTTGTCGATGCAGATGTAATCACCTTGAAGTAAACACACAAGACAACTGACTGAATAAGAAGTGAAGCAAACACCCATCTCCTGGTCAAGTAAAACTAACTGAATCTTCTCACCATGTGCATGCGTCAATTTTCTCCTGAACATTAGCTGCAAAGAGACCTTGAGTCAGAAATAATCCTCCAAGCTAGGGCATGAGACGACCTTGAGTCATCAGAGAAGCGAGCATGGCCAGGAGGTCCGGTCACCACGCATCATCCGCGGCTGCCCTGGCATTGGCGCGCATGCGGTCGAAGGCCTCGACGGGCACCGAGAGGGGCCCAGCGCGCGCGTGCCACCTGGCGCCGTGCCGGCCGACCTTGGCGGCGACGTCCTCGACGGCCTTGAGGAACTCCTTGGCCTGCGCCGGCGCGAGCACCTCCTTGACGGCGGCCTCCACGGCGCGCCAGCGCAGCTTGTCGGCCCGGCGCGCGGCGCGCGCCATCTTGCAGACCTCCTCGGCGGCCGTGTCGGCGAAGCCGTCCTTGGTGTTCTCGCACGCGAGCTTCATGGCGTACGTGGCCTGGTACTCGGCCACCTCGCCGTCGAGCGCGGCCTCGCGGGCCTGGAGGCGGCGCGCGGCGGCGGAGAGCGCGTCGCGGGCGTGGGAGGGCAGGGAGGGGAAGAGCGCCGGGAGGAGGGTGCGGAGGATGCAGGAGGGGCGGAGGTCGCCGCCGAGCCAGGAGAGCGCGGCGACGGCGAGCGGCGGGTCGTCCGGGCGGGCGATGAGGGCGGGGACGTCGCGCGGGCGGACGGGCGGGCCGGCGGCGAGGCGGGAGTAGCGCAGGCGGAGGCGGGCGAGGTCGGCGGTGAGGTCGACGGCGCCGACGTTGTCGCTGTCGCTGGAGTCCGAGGAGAGGAGGCGGCGGTACGCCTGCGCCGCCGGGTCCACCGCTCCGGGCGCTGGTTGGCAAGAAAGCAAGAAAGAGGCGCAGATTAGCAGCCATGAAACCCTTGTCGGGCAAGAAGGAAGAGGGGAGAAGCAAATTACAGATGGGGGTGAAGCAGGGGAGGCAGGAGAAGATGCCCTTGTCCTTCTTGGCGCTCTTTCCGGTGCCGCCGCCGCTGCCGCTGCCGCGGCGGTACCCGGCGTCGTAGCCATAGTAGTAGTCGTCGGCGTCGTCGCCGGCAAGGGGGCTCAGGAACGGCATCGTGTCACCTGGCCGAGCGCGCGGAGAAGGGTTTGGGAGAGATGGGTCGGTGGATGCGCTCGGGGAGCCAAGTCTTAAAATGCTCGGCCCGAGACCTGTCACCGCTGCTCCTGTCACAGCATGATCTCTCTTTGTGGGTATATCATATATCAACTTAGCTTGGAATGAGATTTATAGGGAGATCTCAAAGTTTAGATCAGGGTCTACTGGCTATGCATGCTGCCCGAAGCAAATATTTCTGGAATCATTTGTTACATCTTTGCAGCATTTCTATGCTCATACACAACAATCTTCAATCAATGGGCTGAGCTAGGCCTGCAGTTCAGGCCAGAGCTAGGCCTGCCGCGGGCCAGACGGGCCCGTGGTGGGTGGTGTCTCGGCCTTCCAGTCGGCTTCTCTGAGGCGGTGGTTGTCGTTGCCTGCTTCGGTGGCAGTGTGGCACCATCCCCTAGGCCCGCTGGCCGGCGTGGTGTCGGGCGGCGTGTGCCTGCTTGCGATGTGCCGGCTTCTGGCCGGTGGCGTGGCTGCGAGGGTCGTCGCCTCTTTCTCAGCCATCGGCCTGCAGCTGTTCGCCGGCCGGGGCTGACAAGTGCCATGGTTCCGCAGTGGCGGCCATGGTGGTGACGCGCTTCCCACGCGGGAAGCCGTCGTGGTTGGGTGTAGAGCCCCTCTGTCTTGCCATCAGTTTCAGAGGACGCTGCTTCCGTCTGTGCTGGTGTGCCCACATGGTGATGCAGATGGCGGCCATGGGTGCGGTCTCCTCTCCGTTGCGAGGTGAGCCGTGGCAGTGGTGGTGGTGGCGTATTCCTGCCGGTTGCTAGGCTCCGGTGTCAGGTTCTTGGTGGGGTTCTTTGGCGCGCTGCGGGTTCTCCATGCGAGAGTAATCTATGGGTGTCTCTGCCTTCGATGCCCTTCGACTTCAGCCGGTGGCACACAGGCGTCGTGGCGTCGTCTCGGCCGCGCGCGACCTTTCGGCCACACCCTCGACACAGATGGTGTCGGTGCGTAGTGTGGTCTCGGATGCGCGCTGCCCTTCGATTACGTCGATGGTGCGGTCTGGTCTTGGGTCTCGGCGGACCAAGGCCGTTCGACTACTCCGGCGAGTCCTTGAGCTGGGTTGTCCCTCCTCCATGTCCTTGGGGCTCTTCCTCGTGATTGATGTGCCTGGGTCGTGATGATATTTCTCATCGGCCAACCGTCCCCAGGTTGAGGGGTGGCCACTTTGTTTTTCTCTCCTTAGTCTTGTGTGTTGGTGGTGTGCGTTTTTTCATTTCTTCTTCTCCCTCGTAACCTCTGTGTACTCTGGTTCATTTGAACCCATCTTGTAGAGGCTGAAAAGCTTCATAGGCAACTTGGCTGAATATATGTTCAGGCTGGCTCACGCCCGCCGTAGTTACAGTCAAAAAAAAATCTTCAATCAATGGCAGTCCAGTAGATCTAATTGAGCAAGCGTATCTTACATGCTATGGTTGCACAAGTTTGCCTCTGATTGATGACACTCATGTCGAAGATACCGTCCTCTTGCTGTTCGGGGTGTGTTACTGGAGGTGGACGGACGGCAGCACCTTCGTTGTTGATCCTCAGATTTGACAGCGGGGATCCTTTGAGTTTGAGCTCGGTGAAGGCTACTCAATATCTACAGCTCAATGCTCGCAAACCTCAGGTGCATAAGCCAGAAAGACCGTTGGGATAGTCAACCGCGGGGCATCAACTGGTATGGAGCACAAAGGAGGCCCTTGGAGATTGCAACTGCAACAAGTTCAAGCCCGAGCTGTCATCGGACAAACGACCGTTGTGTGACTCCAGTTGTTCTCTCTGGTATCTTCTATGCATATCATGGACATCTAGAATATATTATGTGTCGTCAACCACAATTCTTCCTCAGTGCGAGTGAAGGAGGAGGTCCATTCACCGCCGCGCGGGCGCCTCTCCTCCCGCCGGGCGGTAAAAACGGAGGACGACAACAAGAGCAGCAACTTCGACTTCGGCTAGCTCTTCCTCTGACGGCGACGGCTGTGACGGCACCAACGGCCTTGACTTCGGCGCGTTCGGCCGACGTCATTAGATTAGGTTTTACTGTTTTTTAGTTTAAATTTGCTGAACTTTGTAAAAATATTAATAAAACCTGCCGTGTTTTAAATCAGAGATTGTTTTAGTTGCTATTGGAGCACCGGTTTAGGGTAACCCGTGTGGGAGAGCCCTCCTCAAATTGGGGAGCGGGTGCCGGCGCTATGGGGGGTGCCGGCGCTCCCATAGCGTACTGCCCGCGCACTTGCCGACGCCTATTTAGCGGCGCGGGTGAAGATGCTCTAATTAGATTCCCAAGGTTGTATTAGATTTTGTGGCGCGTGAACAATGTTTTTTTTAAAATGGAGATTTCTATTAACCACTCTGCTCAGCTGGCAACAAGCATGGGCGAAAGTAGGAACCCTGCCCGGACATATACTCAGACGGCACAAGAGCATCAGCCATTTTTATCACAAACCGTGAATGGAGGCTTAGCCGGTGGTTAGGATATATGCAATGCAATAGTTGACCAAAGAAACGGTGAAACAACCCTTCCCAAACACGTTGCAATTTTTATCAAAACTGAGAAATACTATTCCATTCAATCTATATTAATTGTCTCTAACGTAGATGTATCTAGAAACATCCACAGTAACAAGGAGTAGTATGAATCAAAGGAAATAGAAGTATCAAGAAACTAAGTACTTGCCCGTATGGTCAAATACTTGCGTTTTGGGATAATTCAGTTTTAGAAAAACTTGGTTGCCAAACTAAGCCTAAAACATAGCAATACCCTTTGGCCGGGCAGCCTCTCGAATTAGATCAGGACCAGCCTTCATTGGGCAGGCCAAGGTTTGATCTGCCGTGATCGCTTTGGATACTTAGGCTGCTCATAGTGGGGAGTAACATAAGGTAGTGTCATGTTTAAGTTACTAGTCTATGTTACTATCTTCATAATGGAAAGTAACTTAGAGATAGTATCATGCAAAGTCTTATTTATTAGTTCGTAGACTCATTTTATCTTGGGGTGTCTTAGTATTGTAGTAACATAGCTAGTTACCACCTCCCTCTCTTTCTTCATTTATTGATATGCCATGTCACCAAAACACCTTGAAATGTGTGATGTTACTATCTAAGTTACTCCCACTATGAGTAGTCTTATGATGGGATCCGGGGAAGAAAATCTTATACGACCCAGGTCGTACTGCCCAGATCGTGGACCATCTCTAGCACGTGACACCTGGCATCTGAATCTCAAAGCAGTTGATCCTCTCTTTTCTCGTTTCTTTCTGCGGGGACTCTCTTTCCTTATTACCAAATCCTAAAACCAAATCGCACGAACAACTATGTATTCCCAATTCTTCTCCTTCCTTTCAAGTTCATTATTCTTCCAGAGATCCATCCCACTGTCGGCCTCAATCACACGCTGCTGTTGTCGCTGGTGCATCGGGCGTTGGCGTTGTGGAGTGTGGCCGGTCCGCGGGCGATGCCGCGAGCGGGGACGTGGAGGAGGGTAATCGGTCCACCGGCGGTGCCGCAAACGGGGACGTCGAGGTCACTGGACGGTCCGTCGGCCCCCGGACACATCACTGGTGGATGTGCAGCCGGGGTGATTGGCCGTGGAAGATTGGGTCGCTGTGGTGTCCAAATCACTGAAGAACAAACAAACAGTACAGGAATATTGGGGAACGAGGAATTGGGGAATCAGCTGCTTTGGGATTCGAACGCCAGGTGTCACACGTTGGAGGTGATCCACCGATCTGGGCAGTACGACCCGGTCGTATAAGATTTCCTTCCGGGATCCGGTGATGCCACTAGGTTGTACTGTAGGATTTTCCTGGACGGCCGGTGAAACTAGTAAACTTCTTCTCCGACCGGGACGGTTTATGAGCGGAGCGACCTCATCAATACCAGCCTCTCCAGACTCCATTGCCATTGGGCAGACGGACCACGGCCGGCATGAGGCTGGCCATAGTGCTAGTATCATAGGTAGTATCATGCATCCTAGGCCCACAAAAATGATGATGTGGCATCTAATTAATAAGGAGAGATAGGATTAGAGTAACATAGTTAGATACTGTATCATAGCGCATGTTACGAGAAAAGTAAATACCAAATAGATCTTGTACATAGATTTACATTGGGATTCTACAAAATAATAAATTTTACAAGTTTATGATACTACACTATAATACCACCCAATATAGAGATAATATCATAGACAAGTATCATATGCATGATACTAGCATATGATACTATGCACTATGACCAGCCTGAGGCGCGGTGATCGCTTTGTCGCACTGGACGACGATCTCCTCCAGCACGTTGCTATCCTTCCTGCCACTGCGTCAGGTACCCACATTGCCGGCACAAAAAAGTGCCGGCAAAGGCACCAAAAGTGCCGGCAAAGATTTTTCAAGGCACAAAAAAAAGTGCTGCGTTTATTCCAGTCGAGGTAGGTCTTTGCCGGCATTTTTAGAAAAGTGCCGTTAATTGTATTTTAAGGCAGTTCCAAAAATGCCGCTAGTTAGTATTGCCGGCACTTTTGAAAGATGCCACGGAATCTTTTTGCTGGCACTTTTCAAAAATACCATAGAATCTTTTTGCCGGCACTTTTCGAAAAATGTCACGAAATCTTTTTACTGGCACTTTTCTAGAGATACCATCTAAACTTTTTGCCGGCACTTTTAAAGGATGCCTACAATTACTTTTTCAGGCTTTTAATTCTAGTGTCGCTGATTATTTTCTTACGCATTTTTAAGGTTGCTATGCTGCCTGCAAACATTCAAGCAATCTACAATCAAGCATACATCACACTCAAGAAGTCAAGCAATGTTTAAAACCTATATTTCCAAGCAATTTAGGTTTGAAACCAACATTTTGAAACATTCAAGGATTCACAATCCAGGCATCTAACTTACACGACCAACAGGGTTCATCTCCACATCATGAACAACATGGTTTGAAACCATTAGATAAAATACACAACAGGGTTCATCTCCACATCATGAACAACAGGGTTCATCTGCCACCGACGAAGAAAGTTGTCATGGAGTTTGGGCTAGAGGAAGCTGCGCCAGCTGCGCCCTGCATCCGACACCGCAACCAGGTTCCCGTCCCCGACACCAAGCCCTCTTCCTCGTCGAGCAGGATGCCAGAGCACCGATGAGCGCGCCCTCCGCCCACCCTCCTGCAGTTCACTGAAAATGTTCCAAGTCCTTCATCCTTTTGATAGTAAATATGAAGATAAAACACCCACGAGATAACTGTGCTTGAATCTGCCTCAATGGAGCGTGCAAGAAGTGAAAGAGCCTACATAATGTATGTTCAGAATTAGAGCTAAGTTGAGTAGCTGAGAACACAATAAATTCAAATCATGTTTGATTGTGTAACTGTAACATGTCCAATATATTTACGATGATAAAATTGGGACTCACGATAAAATTTACCATAAAGGAACTGAAACTAGTTAATTCAAGAATTTCAGACACAGTGCAAAAAATGAGTTTGGAGCAAAATATTGGGACTCATGAGTATTAGCAGCGGGGGTGGAGGTTCTTACTCTGTAGGAGAAGTAGCAGAGAGCCTCAGTGGCAGCTACGACTGATGCAGCAGCACCACCAGCGAAGCGACTGTCGGACCAGCAGCGGCAACATTAATGATTCACCTGCATGAAATTTAGATCAGCATCACAGAAAATTTTCATAAGAGAGACAAGTAGCATCAAAGGAAATGTAGCTACGCTTTGTACCACATCAGAGTTACTTTGTACTTTTGGTAGCCAAATAAATTTCAGGCAAGTCAATAACCTCTGTAAAACTTTAGCAATCTTTCTTAGCCAACAGGAACTTTTATTGGCTCCTTTGGACTACTAATTCCAATAGTTGTATCAACTTTCATATTAGTTTGACTATTGGAAGAATATCATGTTTAGAGTTAACAATTAAACACTAAATGTTTTGGCAAATAGCATATTTGTTTTAGCTTGACATGAAATGAGAGGCATTGCAGAAACAAAAGCCTAAAAAAGATGCATTTACAGAGTCAAAAAATTAACTTAGGTTTCTTCTGCAATACAATATCATCTGAGCTCATATGTACTGTCAAACGTGAAGGTTGCACTAGCAATTCTAGGCGGCAGCAACACCAAGCATCCAAAAAATCCTACACCAATACATGTTATATTGTTGATGAAGTACTACTAAATTATTAGTACTGTCAGTGAAAGGAATAGCAGGCTCATTCATCTAGCTAGTGATGTGAATACTGCATATAGAAGTTCAGTAAGCGCATAGTGCGTCTGATGAAAACCAAGTATTCATTACAGAAAGGCATCAAGAATTCAAAGCAAGGAATGCTAAATAAGTTTCCTTCAGAACAGGTGGACATAATAGGCATACCTTAGCTTTGCCAATTGGCAGAGCAGAACTAGAATCAAGCACTTCACCAGAAAGGATGAGTTCTAGGTTATTTTGACCTTTGAATTTGGGACGGCTGCAGCATTAAAGAACCCCTGGGGAGAGGACATCTCAGAAACAAGATTATGCACCTACAACAGGAGCATGAAAAAAAATCTTACAGCAGTGAAGTGTTGAAAAAAAAACATGTACAACCATAGTGAAGAACGTGACTACCAGATATGATTCAGTTCTTTCTACCCTCAGCAAACTACTTTCTTCCAAAATTAATATAACTTTAATGGACCTTTTAAGCACGTTATGGGATTTTGGATTTTGAAAGAAGGAACTAGTACTTGGAAAAACCTAAGGATACGGAAGATCAGTATCAAACTTTCAACTAGATGAATAAATACACATATCACTATATCAGACCTGGAGATCAAGTTTAAATTCGTTTTCCATAATCTCATCTTCCAGCTACAGTTATCCAAGGCCTGAAATGGAGTAAACGCTTCAGAGTACTTATACTTGAGGGTCAAATGGTGATCGATTTTGGAAGAAATCATCATAGAAGATAGAAAAAAAAGTACAAAAATGGAAAGCATCCGACACCCTAAAATACAAAAGGATGAAAGCCAAAAAGTTAGTAACTACTCTCATTAATAGCATAGACTGGGATTTAGGACACATAGTCCTGAAATGTGCATAGACTGATGTGCATGATTCTTCAGAAATTAAGAGCATCCAAATGTCCATCCAGATCATATACAGTAAAAACTGGTGCACAAAAAAGTGAACAGTCGGCTAACAAAATGTATGTAGTAATGCACTCTCTTGGTAAGTTATAAAACTCGAAACCTATAGCCTATAGGCCAATAAAATTAGTATGCACACAGTGGACATGCTATGTGATTAGCATACAATGATCAAATACACAATACAGACAGTGATCAAATACACAATATAGCTACAGCGAAGGAAACAATTATCTCTTGACACAACTAGCAGACGGAGAATATTTAGTCCATCTGCTCATCTAGTCCCTTCCCAATTCAGCATCTCAATGCCCTACAGCCATGACATCCTGGCCATCCTCCCAGTAGTAATTAACCCATTATGTAGAAGGTACATGACATGTACTGATTACAAAGTCCAAATCATCATAGCTTCTAAACTCTAGAGGTAAAGTATTAACTCAATGAAAATGTAGAGAAGGAAATATGACATGATAAATGTACAGTACATTAGTACCCACCTTTCTACATCTGGACATTGGTTAATAAAAGTAAGATAGAGTAGGATTCCAATCATGGCTTAGTGGCTGACATTTGAGTACGGTGCAAAAGCCTCTTGTGAAAATTTTCTATCCGGTGACAACTCTACACAGAGCTGTTAACTCAAATAATCAAGTCAAACTGCCAGTACATAATTTCCTCTTTGTAACACACGACTCCGTCACCGCAGACAGAGAAGGGAGGAAGGTTTAGCTTACAGTGCTGTAGTTGACACTGGGTTGCGTCCACAAAACCATCCCCCTAGCGTCAAGGTAGAAGACATGAAAACATCAGCAACATAGCACCACAATAAACATCCCAGGTCTAGATGCTCTGAAATTCCGTCGAACACCTTCAGTGCACGTCACTGCAGTGCAGTTCATACGTATCAGAGAATTCCTCAGAAACTCACCGAGTACAAATCGTTAAGAGTTACACCGACGAAGCGACCAGCGAGATGCTGGATTCCACCACGGGAGGCAGCACGTCGACGAGCACGTCGGAGTGGCGGTGCAGAGCGACCGACGCCGACCGCATGAGTAGCTCGCGGTTGATGGTGCTGAGAAGGACCAAGGCGAGGGGTCCAAGATGCGATCGAGGCAGCGCGGTTGATCCGGGGAGTCAAAGTGGAGATCGGCGAGGAGGTGCAGCCGGAGGCGCGGGTGAACAGGCGCCGCGCCGGCAGCCGAACGGTGGGCTAGGGTTTCGTGGGTTTGTGCGGAAGGGGGCAATAGCGAATCGTGGCTGCGGGAAACCAGAAGAGGAGGCCAGAGCAGAGATACGCCAGCGTGCGGCGGCGCCGGAGACGGCCGGCAGCAACCGGAGAGGCAGCGGCGGCAACCGAGCGTGAGAGGCAGCACGTCGAGGATGAGAGAGAAGGGGTCAGGCTGCGGTTGACCCGGTCCGGCTGGACCTTATGGCCTGGTCTACCTTTCTGAGTAAGTAATTCTTTTTAAGGGTCTATTTAGAAAACGAACAAACATTAGTGGCAGTATCAGTTTATGCCGCCGTAACACGCTCTCTAAAAAACGAACAAACGAGATTGCCGGCACTTTCTGAAAAACACCGCAAAAGCTTTGCTGGCACTTTGTAAAATGTCAATAATCTGCATGATTGCCGGCACTTTTTGAAAGATACCGTAAAATCTTGCCGGCACTTATTAAAGTGCCGCTAATATGCAACATTGCAGGCATTTTTTAGAAATTGCCGCTAATTTCGTGGCACTTACCAGAAAAGTGCCGGTAATCACCAACATCAAAGGCATTTCTGAAAAATGCCGGCAAGAAAGTGCCGGGGATAGAGGAACGTGAGGTAGTGTGCCCTCCCGCGACGCGGTGCGCTCGGCCGTGCTCTCCCGTCGCTGGCGCCACCTGTGGAGGTCCACCCCGGCCGTCCGCGTCGCCGGCAACGACGACCGCTTCCGCCTCTTCGTCAACAGCCTGCTGCTCCACCGTGACAGCGCCTCGCCGCTGCGCTCGTTCGAGATCGAGGCCTACTTGACGATAGCCGGGGAGGTCGACAGCGACGATGAGGATTACGGCGAGGAACCGGCCGAGGTCATCGACCCTCACGTCGACCAATGGATCAGGCACGCCGTGTCGTCCTGCCGCACCCGCTCGCTCACTGCCCGCTTCGTAGACGAGGAGACTATGTGGTCGCCTCGGCAGCCGCGGCCTTTCGCCTCCCCTCACCTGACGACGATGCACCTCCACTACGTCAAGCTCAAAGCCGGCCTCCTCGACTTCTCCTGCTGCCCGGCGCTGCTGCACCTCAGCCTCAAGGACAGCCGCCTCTACGCCGGCGCCTTCGTGTCGCCCTCGCTGGAGCGCCTCAGCATCGTCGGCTGCGACATCCGGAAGGCAGATGGGCGTACCAGGATGGCGATCTCCACGCCCAGCCTCCGTTACCTGCACCTGTGCGACGATGTAGCCCAAGGCTTCCCGAGAGCTCCGTGCCTCGAAACCATGCCTTGCCTGACGAACGCCAGCATCAGGCTTACCGGCTACCTTGCCCAAAACCGCGTCCCGGCTTACGACGGCGCTCATCATACCAGGGCCGGTCGCTCTTTGCTTCTGCATGGCTTGTCGGAGGTCACCAGCCTGGAGCTCATGGCTTCACCTTCTTCTGATGGAAGGGTTTGTCAAATGCAACCTTCATTTTTTTTTCTTCACCATTGATTTCAGCAAATTGCACTAGATATGCACCGAGTAGATTGTCACCGTACGTGCGGCTATATATCTTTGTGCAGCTTCTGCAAAAGCTTTCAGCTTCCACCGGCCACCTTCCGGCACAATACCAAATACATGTACGGAGTAGTTAGATTTGGGGTTAGAAAATTATAGTTTGCCACGGTACCTTCAGTTGGTAAATTTAGCATCGTGAATTTTATCAAAACCAAAGTTCTTTCACCTTTAGTTAAAGAACACAAAATGAACAAAATGCAGTACTAAATTCAGGGTAATTGCTAGTTGAGGTTTTCTACATGCTAAGTCGCTAATTGCTGATTTATTTTGCGTGCGGTTTGCATGTTGTACTACTCGAGTTAATATCTTTGAGTCATTGATGTTATTAATCTTCTGCAATATATTCAGGGAATCTTACTAATGGATTTGAAATTGTGCCCTACATTCACCAAGTTAAAGACTTTAATACTTAATGAGTGGTGTGTCTATGCTGAAGTAACTAAGTTGGTGTGCCTTCTACGGCACACACCAAGACTGGAGAGCCTCATTCTCCAACTTCCCTTTAAGGTATTGAGTTCATGTTTTATCATTGATTACTTTGGTTCCCTATGTTTACCATGCAAGTTAATATATATAGTCCCCGAAGAGAAAAATCAAATCCCTAGATACTCCTATGCCTATATGTCATAAACGCATGGAATGTAGTATCATATTTTCATTTGCTGGCGCATATAAAGCTTCAACCATTGCTTTCGAGTAAATTACTAAAAATTACCACATTTTGGGTTAGGTTCATCTTTTGCTATTTTTTGCACAAATCTACCACTTTTGAGGCAGAGCATTACAAATCACACTGATTTTCATCGAACTGCATTTTAACATAGTTGCTGACAAGTGGAACCTATTTAATAGAGCTGACTGATCAACACGACCTGCCACGTCGACGTGCTTGACTTTTCCACGTCGACGTGCTTGACCTATTTAATAGAGCTGACTTGCTTTCATATTATGCAGAACTGCTTTCATATTATGCAGAACTGTCCTACGGTCGACGTGAAAACTGAAGGAAGTCATAATGGATCAGAACACCCATTTCTTACGTTGGAGCACCTTTTTTTTTTTTTTGAAGTAAGATCACTTATATATTTAGCAGCAGGCCGTCTCATTAAAAACCTTCCAGTCCCCTCAGGTACCCTGGTAAGGAAAAGAGTGCGTAAAAAACCTGCTGCTACGAGAATTACAGAGTGTTCTTACAATCAATTGCAATCAACTCCCTTATACAATCCGGGGTTGAGTTGCAAGAGGAACCGTTGAGACCCGATTTTCCTACCTGGGCTAGTACATGCGCCGGACTATTACACAAACGATCAGCTTTAGCCAATACAATGTCACTATAAATATTCAGAAGCTCCCGCCCTTCTAGGATGAGAGGCCAGCTTGCTGATTTTTCGGGTTCCGTAGATGACAAAGCTTGTATGGCTCTAAGGCAGTCAGATTCCAGGATCGCAGGCCACTGACGGAGCTCAATCAAAAGACGAAGACCCTCCAGACATGCCATAATCTCTGCCTCCTCAGCACTGCCACACACAGAAATAAACTTCCACTCAGCGACAAGAACCTGACCCCGCTGATCACGGGCAAGAACTCCGATCCCACCATGCTTCGTCGCCGCGTCCCAGCCTGCATCGACATTTACTTTAATCACCCCTTCTGCCGGTGGAGCCCAAGCGGGTGCATCGAGCCCAGACTCTTTACTTCCAGAAGTTACTGCTGCAAAAGAGATGTGATAATTAATTAAGAATTGCACCGATGCCGACACTGAGGCTTTCCCATCTCCGTGAATAATGTTATTGCGATGGTGCCAAGTCCTCCACAGTAGGTAAATGATCTTTGGTTGCGCGTCTTTTTTTGCATTGCCGAGGAGCTGGAAGAACCACTCCGTACCATCCCTTGCAAAAGCCTCCTCAGGGGGCATATCCCAGTGGCCACGGATCTCCTCCCTTAAGGCCCTCGCCACGGTACATCGCACCAACGCATGATGAGCATCCTCACCCTCACGTCCACAGATGGTACAAATAGGATCAACGGAGGTAATTCTTTTATGTAAATTCTCCAAGACTCCCAGCGAATCTGTTGCAGCGCGCCAAGCAAAAACACGCATCTTCTGGGGTACCCGCGCCTTCCAAACTAAGTCCCATACTTTCCGCTCGCCCGAAGGGGCCGAGCTTGACTGACCATGATCAAGTTTCTCAAGAATCGGCTGCAGACCTATGCGATAGGCTGAACGAACACTGAAAGTCCCATTGCTCTCTCCGTTCCATGCCAAGAAGTCATCTTGTGCTCTTGAGGGAAGTTTAATGCTCACAATACACTGTGCATCATGTGGCCAAAAAAACTCACGAATCACATCTTCTTTCCAGCATCTAGTTCCTTGATCAATGAGTTCAGAGACCCATTTCATACGATTTGCCCGTCTCTTCCCTTCTACCTGCAAAGCACCAGGCCTTGGAAGCCAATTATCCCTATAAATTTTGACCATTGATCCCGTACCAATTCTCCACACCATACCCTTTTTAACTAGTTCCAGCCCGTAGACAATTGCCTGCCACGTTTGAGACTGGTTTTGGATAAAGGCTGTGTCAAGCAAATTGCCTGAAGGATAATAACGCGCTCTAAGTAGTCTAGCACAAAGACTCTCTGGGAACTGAATCAATCTCCATGCTTGTCGCGCCAACAGCGCCTGGTTAAAAACGCGCAGATCACGGAATCCCGTGCCACCATGGGATTTAGGACGTGTCAGTTTGTTCCAAGCCAGCCAATGCATCTTCTTTTTATTTTGCTCATCTCCCCACCAGAAATTTCGAATTATTTGCTCCAGTTCATCGACAAGACCGAACGGGAATTTAAAGACCCCCATAGCATAAGTGGATATTGATTGGAGAACTGATTTAATGAGAATTTCTTTTGCACCCGAAGACATGTACTTCTCACACCAGTCACTTGCATGCTTAGAAAATTTGCCCTTCGTAGATTTAAATTTGCCTTTCTTCACCTTTCCTTCCGGAACTGGCAGGCCGAGATATTTTTCCCCAAAACATTGAGTTTCATATTTGAGGATGCTTTTTAGCTCATTTTGAACCTCTGCAGTAACATTGTCCCCAAACATAATGGAACACTTCCCCAAGCTTACGAGTTGTCCAGTACCTTGCTCATATTTATCCAGTATGGTCTTAACCAAGGTTGCTTGCTCCACCGTACCCTCAAAGAATAATAAGCTATCATCGGCAAATAATAAGTGAGATATACCAGGAGCCCTCCGACATATATGAAGCTCACGAAGGGCAGAATTCTCAATCTCCTTTCGAATGAGACAAGACAAACCATCAGCAACAAAGAGAAAAAGGTACGGAGAAAGAGGATCACCTTGACGGATGCCACGGGTAGGAGTGAAGGAGTCCAATATTTGTCCGTTAAAGCGAATAGAGTATCGTACGGTGGTAACGCACTCCATTACCCACCGTATCCATTGACTATGAAAGCCCAATTTCGCTAAAACCCCTTCCAAAAATCTCCAATCCACGCGATCATACGCTTTGGCCATATCCAGTTTATACGCACAAAATTTCCTCCGAGCAGCCGAGCCCGTTTGTAAAGAGTGAATGCATTCAAAAGCCATTAAGGCATTATCTGTAATTAGTCTTCCCAGGATAAACGCACTTTGAGTAGGAGAAATAATATCCTGGAGCACCGGTCTGAGTCTATTGACAAGGCACTTCGACACCACCTTGTAGATTACATTGCATAAGCTTATAGGTCTGAAATCTTTAAGAGCTTGAGGGTCATTGTTTTTCGGTATTAACACAATGACAGTATCATTGACCCCTTCTGGCATAACACCTGTGGCAAAGAATCGCTGAACAGCCTGAACAACTTCATCTTTTAGTAAATCCCAATTCCTCTGAATAAAATGCGCTGGAAAACCATCTGGCCCTGGGGCCTTGAGTGGGCCGATCTGAAAAAGTGCGTCGCTAATTTCCTTATCAGAGAAGGGTGCAACAAGCTTCTGATTTGTGTCCATGTCCACCCCCTCCTGCATGCAATCAAAGATGATTCTGGGATTTGTGCTCTCTTCTTGGATATATAGCTTCTGAAAAAAATCGGTAGCTAACTCCTCCATCTCCTCAGTGTCCATTGTCCACGAACCATCATCTCTCTTTAGCTTTCGGACTTTGTTTTTTTGCCGACGCCTTGAGGCCTTCCGATGGAAAAACTTTGTATTACGATCACCTTCTCGCAGCCATGTGACCCGTGAACGTTGCATCCAAAGGATCTCCTCTCGGTAAAGAAGCTCATCCAATTCCTTCTCGAGTTCAACACATGCAGCCACACTAGCCTCGTCATTAAGCAATTTTCTAGACTCCAGTTCCGCACGCTTCCTCTCAATCTCCCGTGGTACCGATTTGAAGTGCAGTTTTTTCCAATTGTACAGATTATTCATAACAGATTTCAGAGATGAAGCCACATCACCAAGGTCTTGGCCTGGGATTCTGCGTGACCATGCTTCCTCAACCGCCGCAGTTAAAGTGGGCTCGCGCTCCCAAGCAACCTCGTACCTTCTGGACGGAGAGCTGGGTCGCTGGTCACTAGCTTGATCAGAAAACACCAGGATAGGGCGAGTGGTCGGACCTAGAAGAAACAATATGGCGCGATACGTCTCCGACGTATCGATAATTTCTTATGTTCTATGCCATATTATTGATGATACCTACATGTTTTATGCATACTTTATGTCATATTCGTGCATTTTCCGGAACTAACCTATTAACAAGATGCCGAAGTGCCGGTTCTGTTTTCTGCTGTTTTTGGTTTCGAAATCCTAGTAACGAAATATTCTCGGAATTGGACGAAACAAAGACCCGAGGGCCTATTTTTCCACGGAGCTTCCGGAAGACCGAAGAACATACGAAGTGGGGCCACGAGGTGGCGACACCACAAGGCGGCGCGGCCAGGGGGCCCGCGCCGCCCTATGGTGTGGCCCCTCGTCCGGCCCCCGACTCCGCCCTTCCGCCTACTTAAAGCCTCCGTCGCGAAACCCCCGATACGAAGAACCACGATACGGAAAACCTTCCCGAGCCGCCGCCATCGCGAAGCCAAGATGCAGGGGACGAGGAGTCTCGTTCCGGCACCTGCCGGAGCGGGGAAGTGCCCCGGAAGGCTTCTCCATCGACACCGCTGCCATCTCCACCGCCATCTTCATCACCGCTGCTGCTCCCATGAGGAGGGAGTAGTTCTCCATCGAGGCTCGGGGCTGTACCGGTAGCTATGTGGTTCATCTCTCTCCTATGTGCTTCAATACAATAATCTCATGAGCTGCCTTACATGATTGAGATTCATATGATGATGCTTGTAATCTAGATGTCATTGTGCTAGTCAAGTGAGTTTTACTTATGTGATCTCCGGAGACTCCTTGTCCCACGTGTGTAAAGGTGACAGTGTGTGCACCGTGTGGGTCTCTTAGGCTATATTTCACAGAATACTTACTCACTGTTATGAATGGCGTAGTGAAGTGCTTATTTATATCTCTTTATGATTGCAATGTGTTTGTATCACAATTTATCTATGTGCTACTCTAGCAATGTTATTAAAGTAGTTCTATTCCTCCTGCACGTTGATACGTCTCCAACGTATCGATAATTTCTTGTGTTCCATGCCACATTATTGATGTTATCTACATGTTTTATGCACACTTTATGTCATCTCGTGCATTTTCTGGAACTAACCTATTAACAAGATGCCGAAGTGCCAGTTCCTGTTTTCTGCTGTTTTTGGTTTCAGAAATCCTAGTAACGAAATATTCTCGGAATCGGACGAAATCAACGCCCAAGTTCCTATTTTACCCGGAAGCATCCAGAACACACGAGAAGGACCAGAGGGGGGGGCCAGGGCCACCAAACCCTACCCCGGCGCGGCCAAGGGGGGGGGCGCGCCGCCCTAGGGTGTGGGCCCCCCAGAAGCCCTCCTGCGCCGCCTCTCCGCCTATATAAAGCCCCTGACCTGAAAACCTCGGGGCGTTCGACGAAACCCACAGAAACCTTCCAGAGCCGCCGCCATCGCGAAGCCAAGATCTGGGGGACAGGAGTCTCTGTTCCGGCACCCTGCCGGAGCGGGGAAGTGCCCCCGGAAGGCTTCTCCATCGACACCGCTGCCATCTCCACCGCCATCTTCATCACCGCTTGCTGCTCCCATGAGGAGGGAGTAGTTCTCCATCGAGGCTCGGGGCTGTACCGGTAGCTATGTGGTTCATCTCTCTCCTATGTGCTTCAATACAATAATCTCATGAGCTGCCTTACATGATTGAGATTCATATGATGATGCTTGTAATCTAGATGTCATTATGCTAGTCAAGTGAGTTTTACTTATGTGATCTCCGGAGACTCCTAGTCCCACGTGTGTAAAGGTGACAGGTGTGTGCACCGTGTGGGTCTCTTAGGCTAGATTTCACAGAATACTTATTCACCGTTGAATGGCATAGTGAGGTGCTTATTTATATCTCTTCATGATTGCAATGTGTTTGTATCACAATTTATCTATGTGCTACTCTAGTGATGTGTTATTAAAGTAGTTTTATTCCTCCTGCACGTGTGCAAAGGTGACGATGTGTGCACCGTGTTAGTACTTGGTTTATGCTATGATCATGATCTCTTGTAGATTGCGAAGTTAACTATTGCTATGATAATATTGATGTGATCTATTCCTCCTACATATGCATGAAGGTGACGAGTGTGCATGCTATGCTAGTACTTGGTTTAGTCTCGTTGATCTATCTTACACTAAAGGTTACTAAAATATGAGCATTATTGTGGAGCTTGTTAACTCCGGCATTGAGGGTTCGTGTAATCCTACGCAATGTGTTCATCATCCAACAAAAGTGTAGAGTATGCATTTATCCGTTCAGTTATGTGATCAATGTTGAGAGTGTCCACTAGTGAAAGTCTAATCCCTAGGCCTTGTTCCTAAATACTGCTGAGTTACTACTGCTTGTTTACTGTTTTACTGTGTTACTACTGCTGCAATATTACCACCATCAACTACACGCCAGCAAGCACTTTTCTGGCACCGTTGCTACTGCTCATATATATTCATACCACCTGTATTTCACTATCTCTTCGCCGAACTAGTGCACCTATTTGGTGTGTTGGGGACACAAGAGACTTCTTGCTTTGTGGTTGCAGGGTTGCATGAGAGGGATATCTTTGACCTCTTCATCCCTGAGTTCGATAAACCTTGGGTATCCACTTAAGGGAAACTTGCTGCTGTTCTACAAACCTCTGCTCTTGGAGGCCCAACACTGTCTACAAGAATAGAAGCTCCCGTAGACATCAAGCACTTTTACGGCGCCGTTGCCGGGGAGGAAAGGTAAAAAGGCACTTATACTACGGTCCCGAGTAAAGTATTTTTCCGGCGCCGTTGTGTGTGTGCTCGAAGCTATTTCCTTTAGATCCTGCAATTGCATCTTTTTGTTTCTTGTTTACACTAGTTTGGCATAATGGACAACAATGAGCTTCTTATTCTATTTCCTGAATTAAAACATGGATTGTTTGATGCGAAAATTAAAAAACCTATGAAATCTTATTTGCATGCTGGTAGTAATATTAGTATGAACGCTTTGAACACCATTGTTGATAATGATATAGAAAGTTCTAAGCTTGGGGAAGCTGGTTTTCATGATATTTTTAGTCCCCCAAGCATTGAGGAGAAAATTTTCTTTGATGATACTTTGCCTCCTATTTGTGATGATTATAATAGTGGTCTTTTGGCGCCACATACTATGGAGAGTAAATTTTTTTGTGATTATGCTATGCCTCCTACACTTGATGAGAATAATAATGATAGCTACTTTGTTGAATTTGCTCCCACTACAACTAATAAAATTGATTATGCTTATGTGGAGAGTAATAATTTTATGCATGAGACTCATGATAAGAATGCTTTATGTGATAGTTATATTGTTGAGTTTGCTCATGTTGCTACTGAAAGTTATTATGAGAGAGGAAAATATGGTTGTAGAAATTTTCATGTTACTAAAATGCCTCTCTATGTGCTGAAATTTTTGATGCTACACTTGTTTTATCTTCCTATGCTTGTTACTTTGCTCTTCATGAACTTGTTTATTTACAAGATTCCTATGCATAGGAAGCATGTTAGACTTAAATGTGTTTTGAATTTGCCTCTTGATGCTCTCTTTTGCTTCAAATACTATTTCTTGCGAGTGCATCATTAAAACTGCTGAGCCCATCTTAATGGCTAAAAAGAAAGAACTTCTTGGAAGATAACCCATGTGTTATTTTGCTACAGTACTTTGTTTTATATTTGTGTCTTGGAAGTTGTTTACTACTGTAGCAACCTCTCCTTATCTTAGTTTTGTGTTTTGTTGTGCCAAGTAAAGTCTTTGATCGTAAAGTAAGTACTAGATTTGGATTACTGCGCAGAAACAGATTTCTTTGCTGTCACAAATCTGGGTCTAATT
The DNA here is from genome assembly GCF_022539505.1 of Lolium rigidum. NCBI lineage: Eukaryota > Viridiplantae > Streptophyta > Magnoliopsida > Poales > Poaceae > Lolium > Lolium rigidum. The sequence continues at coordinate 216,676,117 of NC_061508.1, read as the reverse complement.
CTCTGTAGGTAACTCAGAAAATTATGCCAATTTACGTGAGTGATCCTCAGATATGTACGCAACTTTCATTCAATTTGAGCATTTTCATTTGAGCAAGTCTGGTGGCCTAATAAAATCCATCTTTACGGACTGTTCTGTTTTGACAGATTCTGCCTTTTATTTCGCATTGCCTCTTTTGCTATGTTGGATGAATTTCTTTGATCCATTAATGTCCAGTAGCTTTATGCAATGTCCAGAAGTGTTAAGAATGATTGTGTCACCTCTGAACATGTTAATTTTTATTGTCCACTAACCCTCTAATGAGTTGTTTCGAGTTTGGTGTGGAGGAAGTTTTCAAGGGTCAAGAGAGGAGGATGATATACTACGATCAAGAAGAGTGAAAAGTCTAAGCTTGGGGATGCCCCGGTGGTTCATCCCTGCATATATCAAGAAGACTCAAGCGTCTAAGCTTGGGGATGCCCAAGGCATCCCCTTCTTCATCGATAAATTATCGGGTTCCTTCTCTTGAAACTATATTTTTATTCGGTCACATCTTATGTGCTTTACTTGGAGCGTCCGTGTGCTTTTGTTTTTGTTTTTGTTTGAATAAATTGGATTACATCATGCTTGTGTGGGAGAGAGACACGCTCCGCTGGTTCATATGAACACATGTGTTCTTAGCTCATAATATTCATGGCGAAGTTTCCTCTTCGTTAAATTGTTATATGGTTGGAATTGGAAAATGATACATGTTGTAATTGCTATAATGTCTTGGGTAATGTGATACTTGGCAATTGTTGTGCTCATGTTTAAGCTCTTGCATCATATGCTTTGCACCCATTAATGAAGAAATACATAGAGCATGCTAAAATTTGGTTTGCATATTTGGTTTCTCTAAGGTCTAGATAATTTCTAGTATTGAGTTTGAACAACAAGGAAGACGGTGTAGAGTCTTATAATGTTTTCAATATGTCTTTTATGTGAGTTTTGCTGCACCAGTTCATCCTTGTGTTTGTTTCAAATAAGCCTTGCTAGCCTAAACCTTGTATCGAGAGGGAATACTTCTCATGCATCCAAAATACTTGAGCCAACCACTATGACATTTGTGTCCACCATATCTACCTATACTACATGGTATTTTCCCGCCATTCCAAAGTAAATTGCTTGAGTGCTACCTTTAAAATTCCATCATTCACCTTTGCAATATATAGCTCATGGGACAAATAGCTTAAAAACTATTGTGGTATTGAATATGTAATTATGCACTTTATCTCTTATTAAGTTGCTTGTTGTGCGATAACCATGTTTGCGGGAACGCCATCAACTCATTGTTGAATTTCATGTGAGTTGCTATGCATGTTCGTCTTGTACGAAGTAAGGGCGATCTACACTGAGTTGAATGGTTTGAGCATGCATATTGTGAGAGAAGAACATTGGGCCGCTAACTAAAGCCATGATTCATGGTGGAAGTTTCAGTTTTGGACAAATATCCTCAAATCTCTAATGAGAAAAGAATTAATTGTTGTCAAATGCTTAAAGCATTAAAAGAGGAGTCCATTATCTGTTGTCTATGTTGTCCCGGTATGGATGTCTAAGTTGAGAATAATCAAAAGCGAGAAATCCAAATGCGAGCTTTCTCCTTAGACCTTTGTACGAGGCGGCATAGAGGTACCCCTTTGTGAAACTTGGTTAAAGCATATGTATTGCGGTGATAATCCAGGTAGTCCAAGCTAATTAGGACAAGGTGCGGGCACTATTGGTACACTATGCATGAGGCTTGCAACTTATAAGATATAATTTACATGATGCATATGCTTTATTACTACCGTTGACAAAATTGTTTCATGTTTTCAAAATCAAAGCTCTAGCACAAATATAGCAATCGATGCTTTTCCTCTATGGAGGACCATTCTTTTACTTTCATTGTTGAGTCAGTTCACCTATTTCTCTCCATCTCAAGAAGCAAACACTTGTGTGAACTGTGCATTGATTCTTACATATTTGCATATTGCATTTGTTATATTGCTTTGCATTGACAATTATCCATGAGATATACATGTTACAAGTTGAAAGCAACCGCTGAAACTTAATCTTCTTTTGTGTTGTTTCAATACCTTTACTTTGAATTATTGCTTTATGAGTTAACTCTTATGCAAGACTTATTGATGCTTGTCTTTAAGTGCTATTCATGAAAAGTCTTTGCTCTATGATTCACTTGTTTACTCATGTCATACACATTGTTTTGATCGCTGCATTCACTACATATGCTTTACAAATAGTATGATCAAGATTATGATGGCATGTCACTCCGGAAATTATCTTTGTTATCGTTTTACCCGCTCGGGACGAGCGAGAACTAAGCTTAGGGATGCTGATACGTCTCCAACGTATCGATAATTTCTTGTGTTCCATGCCACATTATTGATGTTATCTACATGTTTTATGCACACTTTATGTCATATTCGTGCATTTTCTGGAACTAACCTATTAACAAGATGCCGAAGTGCCAGTTCCTGTTTTCTGCTGTTTTTGGTTTCAGAAATCCTAGTAACGAAATATTCTCGGAATCGGACGAAATCAACGCCCAAGTTCCTATTTTACCCGGAAGCATCCAGAACACACGAGAAGGA